>NW_026648326.1:0-149270 GCF_030028045.1 Hippopotamus amphibius kiboko
TGCAGAAAGGCCTGCAGCACTTGGCAGGGAGCCTTCGGCTGTGGACAGCTTGCCCTCTGCCAAGCCTCGGAGGAGCTCATGGACGATGGGGCCTGCAGCGTTTTCCATGGGAGAGCACTGGGGGCCCAAAGGCTCCCCTGTGCCTTCCGAGCCCCTTCCCACCCACAGGCCCTTGGCACCCACTCTGTTGCCAGAGGGAAGCCCTAAGCAGGACTCTCGAGCCTGTGCAGCCAGAGTGCCTCCTGCTTGGAAATGGCCTCAGGAACTCATTTGAAGTGAGGCTGCTCCCATGCTTGGCAGCCAGCAGATGGTGCCATCGCTCCACCAAAAAACTCTCTGCTTTGCCTTCAGCCCTGGCTCGCCCTGCTGAGCTCTCTCTGCCTCAAGCAGAAACTCCAGTGTGCGTCCAGCCTACAGAAAGCAGAGTGCCTTTGCCTGAGCACTGCTATGCTGTGGCAGCACCCTGAAGGCCTCCCAGGGCCTTCTCTGCCCTAACCCAGTCGTGCCATTCGGCCCAGGCGGGGAGCAAAGTTCCCCCTTGGCAGGGCTCAGCGTGGGGCCTGTGTGTGGTTTCAGGGCTGGGAAAGGGCAGATCCTGAAGCTGGGTGCCCTCCTGTGAATGGGGCCTGCTGGGCAGAGCCGGCATGCCCTGGTTGGGATGTAGGAGATCTGGGGCCTTCAAGCTGCGTGCACATCCCCTCTCTGGCTGCCCCTCTGGCTGCCCCTCTTGCTTCTTCTCTGCTGCCAAGCCTCTCACACCACACGTGCGTCTCATTGGAAGGAGCAGGCTGCTTGCCATTCTTGGGCAGGGAATCTTCCCACATGCCTCGTTTCCTCGAAGGGGAGTGCACACTGACCCAGAGCCTCCAGAGGATCTGCCGTCTCTCCAGCCACAAAGGCCTGTAGCCGAGTCCATGACAGCCTGTGGCATGGAGGGCTTCTGTGGCAGAGGGCCATGCTTCCCTGGCAGGGGCTCCTTCTCACACTGCTTTCCGTGGGGAAACACTGCGTGTGCCAAGGCTCTCCTGTGTGCACAAAATCTCTCCCCAGTGCCTGAGGTGCAGGGAATCCTCTTTGGACACAGAGCAATGTTCTGGGCAGACCTCCCATGCTGGGAGAGCCTCCACTTCCCCAACTGTCCAACTGCCTCAGGAACACACTTCTAGGGAGTGTGGGTCTAACAGGCAGAAGGGCCCGAGTGAGGAACGTGGATGGCAGGCCAAAGCCACTGTGCTGAGCATTCCCCCGGCAAGTCCCAGCTGAAGGCTCTGTGCACCAGGCTCAAGCTGGAATGAGCCTGTAGCCTGGCCTCCAGTCCCAGGCTTTCCCTGGGCACTGCTAGTTTGGGACCCATCCCAGGCTCAGCCAGGCCTCCCTAGGGCCTGTGCTGGCCTAGGAAACTGCCAGCCAGCAGGACCTCGACAGAGCACAGTTCATGCGAGCAGGCCCCAGGGTGTTGCCTGTGTGTGTCTTGCACTGCTGGGAAGCTGCGGGTCCAGAGGCTGTGTGTGCACGTGGCCACTGGGGCCTGAGCACAAGACAGGCATGACCCCACTTGCAAGCAGGACTCCTGCCACCTCTTTGCTGCCTGCCACACGCCCTCGCTGCCTGCACTGTCTTCACTGCTGGCAGGCCTCTGTGTGCACAGGCCAGTCTCCGCCAAGGAAACAGGGGGCTTGCTCTCCCCTTGCTAGGAGCTCCTCCTACAGCACTCTGGACCAGGGCACACACGCCCCTGGACCAGCAGCCTGCAAGGAAGCTGCCGCTGAGCCATGCAGAAAGGCCTGCAGCACTTGGCAGGGAGCCTTCGGCTGTGGACAGCTTGCCCTCTGCCAAGCCTCGGAGGAGCTCATGGACGATGGGGCCTGCAGCGTTTTCCATGGGAGAGCACTGGGGGCCCAAAGGCTCCCCTGTGCCTTCCGAGCCCCTTCCCACCCACAGGCCCTTGGCACCCACTCTGTTGCCAGAGGGAAGCCCTAAGCAGGACTCTCGAGCCTGTGCAGCCAGAGTGCCTCCTGCTTGGAAATGGCCTCAGGAACTCATTTGAAGTGAGGCTGCTCCCATGCTTGGCAGCCAGCAGATGGTGCCATCGCTCCACCAAAAAACTCTCTGCTTTGCCTTCAGCCCTGGCTCGCCCTGCTGAGCTCTCTCTGCCTCAAGCAGAAACTCCAGTGTGCGTCCAGCCTACAGAAAGCAGAGTGCCTTTGCCTGAGCACTGCTATGCTGTGGCAGCACCCTGAAGGCCTCCCAGGGCCTTCTCTGCCCTAACCCAGTCGTGCCATTCGGCCCAGGCGGGGAGCAAAGTTCCCCCTTGGCAGGGCTCAGCGTGGGGCCTGTGTGTGGTTTCAGGGCTGGGAAAGGGCAGATCCTGAAGCTGGGTGCCCTCCTGTGAATGGGGCCTGCTGGGCAGAGCCGGCATGCCCTGGTTGGGATGTAGGAGATCTGGGGCCTTCAAGCTGCGTGCACATCCCCTCTCTGGCTGCCCCTCTGGCTGCCCCTCTTGCTTCTTCTCTGCTGCCAAGCCTCTCACACCACACGTGCGTCTCATTGGAAGGAGCAGGCTGCTTGCCATTCTTGGGCAGGGAATCTTCCCACATGCCTCGTTTCCTCGAAGGGGAGTGCACACTGACCCAGAGCCTCCAGAGGATCTGCCGTCTCTCCAGCCACAAAGGCCTGTAGCCGAGTCCATGACAGCCTGTGGCATGGAGGGCTTCTGTGGCAGAGGGCCATGCTTCCCTGGCAGGGGCTCCTTCTCACACTGCTTTCCGTGGGGAAACACTGCGTGTGCCAAGGCTCTCCTGTGTGCACAAAATCTCTCCCCAGTGCCTGAGGTGCAGGGAATCCTCTTTGGACACAGAGCAATGTTCTGGGCAGACCTCCCATGCTGGGAGAGCCTCCACTTCCCCAACTGTCCAACTGCCTCAGGAACACACTTCTAGGGAGTGTGGGTCTAACAGGCAGAAGGGCCCGAGTGAGGAACGTGGATGGCAGGCCAAAGCCACTGTGCTGAGCATTCCCCCGGCAAGTCCCAGCTGAAGGCTCTGTGCACCAGGCTCAAGCTGGAATGAGCCTGTAGCCTGGCCTCCAGTCCCAGGCTTTCCCTGGGCACTGCTAGTTTGGGACCCATCCCAGGCTCAGCCAGGCCTCCCTAGGGCCTGTGCTGGCCTAGGAAACTGCCAGCCAGCAGGACCTCGACAGAGCACAGTTCATGCGAGCAGGCCCCAGGGTGTTGCCTGTGTGTGTCTTGCACTGCTGGGAAGCTGCGGGTCCAGAGGCTGTGTGTGCACGTGGCCACTGGGGCCTGAGCACAAGACAGGCATGACCCCACTTGCAAGCAGGACTCCTGCCACCTCTTTGCTGCCTGCCACACGCCCTCGCTGCCTGCACTGTCTTCACTGCTGGCAGGCCTCTGTGTGCACAGGCCAGTCTCCGCCAAGGAAACAGGGGGCTTGCTCTCCCCTTGCTAGGAGCTCCTCCTACAGCACTCTGGACCAGGGCACACACGCCCCTGGACCAGCAGCCTGCAAGGAAGCTGCCGCTGAGCCATGCAGAAAGGCCTGTAGCACTTGGCAGGGAGCCTTCGGCTGTGGACAGCTTGCCCACTGCCCAGCCTCGGAGCAGTTCGTGGATGCTGGGGCCTGCAGCGTTGTCCATGGGAGAGCACTGGGGGCTCAAAGGCTCCCCTGTGCCTTCCGAGCCCCTTCCCACCCACAGGCCCTTGGCACCCACTCTGTTGCCAGAGGGAAGTCCTAAGCAGGGCTCTCGAGCTTGTGCAGCCAGAGTGCCTCCTGCTTGGAAATGGCCTCAGGAACTCATTTGAAGTGAGGCTGCTCCCATGCTTGGCAGCCAGCAGATGGTGCCATCGCTCCACCAAAAAACTCTCTGCTTTGCCTTCAGCCCTGGCTCGCCCTGCTGAGCTCTCTCTGCCTCAAGCAGAAACTCCAGTGTGCGTCCAGCCTACAGAAAGCAGAGTGCCTTTGCCTGAGCACTGCTATGCTGTGGCAGCACCCTGAAGGCCTCCCAGGGCCTTCTCTGCCCTAACCCAGTCGTGCCATTCGGCCCAGGCGGGGAGCAAAGTTCCCCCTTGGCAGGGCTCAGCGTGGGGCCTGTGTGTGGTTTCAGGGCTGGGAAAGGGCAGATCCTGAAGCTGGGTGCCCTCCTGTGAATGGGGCCTGCTGGGCAGAGCCGGCATGCCCTGGTTGGGATGTAGGAGATCTGGGGCCTTCAAGCTGCGTGCACATCCCCTCTCTGGCTGCCCCTCTGGCTGCCCCTCTTGCTTCTTCTCTGCTGCCAAGCCTCTCACACCACACGTGCGTCTCATTGGAAGGAGCAGGCTGCTTGCCATTCTTGGGCAGGGAATCTTCCCACACGCCTCGTTTCCTCGAAGGGGAGTGCACACTGACCCAGAGCCTCCAGAGGAGCTGCCGTCTCTCCAGCCACAAAGGCCTATAGCCGAGTCCATGACAGCCTGTGGCATGGAGGGCTTCTGTGGCAGAGGGCCATGCTTCCCTGGCAGGGGCTCCTTCTCACACTGCTTTCCGTGGGGAAACACTGCGTGTGCCAAGGCTCTCCTGTGTGCACAAAATCTCTCCCCAGTGCCTGAGGTGCAGGGAATCCTCTTTGGACACAGAGCAATGTTCTGGGCAGACCTATCATGCTGGGAGAGCCTCCACTTCCCCAACTGTCCAACTGCCTCAGGAACACACTTCTAGGGAGTGTGGGTCTAACAGGCAGAAGGGCCCGAGTGAGGAACGTGGATGGCAGGCCAAAGCCACTGTGCTGAGCATTCCCCCGGCAAGTCCCAGCTGAAGGCTCTGTGCACCAGGCTCCAGCCTGAATGAGCCTGTAGCCTGGCCTCCAGTCCCAGGCTTTCCCTGGGCACTGCTAGTTTGGGACCCATCCCAGGCTCAGCCAGGCCTCCCTAGGGCCTGTGCTGGCCTAGGCCACTGCCAGCCAGCAGCACCTCGACAGAGCACAGTTCATGCGAGCAGGCCCCAGGGTGTTGCCTGTGTGTGTCTTGCACTGCTGGGAAGCTGCGGGTCCAGAGGCTGTGTGTGAACGTGGCCACTGGGGCCTGAGCACAAGACAGGCATGACCCCACTTGCAAGCAGGACTCCTGCCACCTCTTTGCTGCCTGCCACACGCCCTCGCTGCCTGCACTGTCTTCACTGCTGGCAGGCCTCTGTGTGCACAGGCCAGTCTCCGCCAAGGAAACAAGGGGCTTGCTCTCCCCTTGCTAGGAGCTCCTCCTACAGCACTCTGGACCAGGGCACACATGCCCCTGGACCAGCAGCCTGCAAGGAAGCTGCCGCTGAGCCATGCAGAAAGGCCTGCAGCACTTGGCAGGGAGCCTTCGGCTGTGGACAGCTTGCCCACTGCCCAGCCTCGGAGCAGTTCGTGGATGCTGGGGCCTGCAGCGTTGTCCATGGGAGAGCACTGGGGGCTCAAAGGCTCCCCTGTGCCTTCCGAGCCCCTTCCCACCCACAGGCCCTTGGCACCCACTCTGTTGCCAGAGGGAAGTCCTAAGCAGGGCTCTCGAGCTTGTGCAGCCAGAGTGCCTCCTGCTTGGAAATGGCCTCAGGAACTCATTTGAAGTGAGGCTGCTCCCATGCTTGGCAGCCAGCAGATGGTGCCATCGCTCCACCAAAAAACTCTCTGCTTTGCCTTCAGCCCTGGCTCGCCCTGCTGAGCTCTCTCTGCCTCAAGCAGAAACTCCAGTGTGCGTCCAGCCTACAGAAAGCAGAGTGCCTTTGCCTGAGCACTGCTATGCTGTGGCAGCACCCTGAAGGCCTCCCAGGGCCTTCTCTGCCCTAACCCAGTCGTGCCATTCGGCCCAGGCGGGGAGCAAAGTTCCCCCTTGGCAGGGCTCAGCGTGGGGCCTGTGTGTGGTTTCAGGGCTGGGAAAGGGCAGATCCTGAAGCTGGGTGCCCTCCTGTGAATGGGGCCTGCTGGGCAGAGCCGGCATGCCCTGGTTGGGATGTAGGAGATCTGGGGCCTTCAAGCTGCGTGCACATCCCCTCTCTGGCTGCCCCTCTGGCTGCCCCTCTTGCTTCTTCTCTGCTGCCAAGCCTCTCACACCACACGTGCGTCTCATTGGAAGGAGCAGGCTGCTTGCCATTCTTGGGCAGGGAATCTTCCCACACGCCTCGTTTCCTCGAAGGGGAGTGCACACTGACCCAGAGCCTCCAGAGGAGCTGCCGTCTCTCCAGCCACAAAGGCCTATAGCCGAGTCCATGACAGCCTGTGGCATGGAGGGCTTCTGTGGCAGAGGGCCATGCTTCCCTGGCAGGGGCTCCTTCTCACACTGCTTTCCGTGGGGAAACACTGCATGTGCCAAGGCTCTCCTGTGTGCACAAAATCTCTCCCCAGTGCCTGAGGTGCAGGGAATCCTCTTTGGACACAGAGCAATGTTCTGGGCAGACCTATCATGCTGGGAGAGCCTCCACTTCCCCAACTGTCCAACTGCCTCAGGAACACACTTCTAGGGAGTGTGGGTCTAACAGGCAGAAGGGCCCGAGTGAGGAACGTGGATGGCAGGCCAAAGCCACTGTGCTGAGCATTCGCCCGGCAAGTCCCAGCTGAAGGCTCTGTGCACCAGGCTCCAGCCTGAATGAGCCTGTAGCCTGGCCTCCAGTCCCAGGCTTTCCCTGGGCACTGCTAGTTTGGGACCCATCCCAGGCTCAGCCAGGCCTCCCTAGGGCCTGTGCTGGCCTAGGCCACTGCCAGCCAGCAGGACCTCGACAGAGCACAGTTCATGCGAGCAGGCCCCAGGGTGTTGCCTGTGTGTGTCTTGCACTGCTGGGAAGCTGCGGGTCCAGAGGCTGTGTGTGCACGTGGCCACTGGGGCCTGAGCACAAGACAGGCATGACCCCACTTGCAAGCAGGACTCCTGCCACCTCTTTGCTGCCTGCCACACGCCCTCGCTGCCTGCACTGTCTTCACTGCTGGCAGGCCTCTGTGTGCACAGGCCAGTCTCCGCCAAGGAAACAAGGGGCTTGCTCTCCCCTTGCTAGGAGCTCCTCCTACAGCACTCTGGACCAGGGCACACACGCCCCTGGACCAGCAGCCTGCAAGGAAGCTGCCGCTGAGCCATGCAGAAAGGCCTGCAGCACTTGGCAGGGAGCCTTCGGCTGTGGACAGCTTGCCCTCTGCCAAGCCTCGGAGGAGCTCATGGACGATGGGGCCTGCAGCGTTTTCCATGGGAGAGCACTGGGGGCCCAAAGGCTCCCCTGTGCCTTCCGAGCCCCTTCCCACCCACAGGCCCTTGGCACCCACTCTGTTGCCAGAGGGAAGTCCTAAGCAGGGCTCTCGAGCTTGTGCAGCCAGAGTGCCTCCTGCTTGGAAATGGCCTCAGGAACTCATTTGAAGTGAGGCTGCTCCCATGCTTGGCAGCCAGCAGATGGTGCCATCGCTCCACCAAAAAACTCTCTGCTTTGCCTTCAGCCCTGGCTCGCCCTGCTGAGCTCTCTCTGCCTCAAGCAGAAACTCCAGTGTGCGTCCAGCCTACAGAAAGCAGAGTGCCTTTGCCTGAGCACTGCTATGCTGTGGCAGCACCCTGAAGGCCTCCCAGGGCCTTCTCTGCCCTAACCCAGTCGTGCCATTCGGCCCAGGCGGGGAGCAAAGTTCCCCCTTGGCAGGGCTCAGCGTGGGGCCTGTGTGTGGTTTCAGGGCTGGGAAAGGGCAGATCCTGAAGCTGGGTGCCCTCCTGTGAATGGGGCCTGCTGGGCAGAGCCGGCATGCCCTGGTTGGGATGTAGGAGATCTGGGGCCTTCAAGCTGCGTGCACATCCCCTCTCTGGCTGCCCCTCTGGCTGCCCCTCTTGCTTCTTCTCTGCTGCCAAGCCTCTCACACCACACGTGCGTCTCATTGGAAGGAGCAGGCTGCTTGCCATTCTTGGGCAGGGAATCTTCCCACACGCCTCGTTTCCTCGAAGGGGAGTGCACACTGACCCAGAGCCTCCAGAGGATCTGCCGTCTCTCCAGCCACAAAGGCCTGTAGCCGAGTCCATGACAGCCTGTGGCATGGAGGGCTTCTGTGGCAGAGGGCCATGCTTCCCTGGCAGGGGCTCCTTCTCACACTGCTTTCCGTGGGGAAACACTGCGTGTGCCAAGGCTCTCCTGTGTGCACAAAATCTCTCCCCAGTGCCTGAGGTGCAGGGAATCCTCTTTGGACACAGAGCAATGTTCTGGGCAGACCTCCCATGCTGGGAGAGCCTCCACTTCCCCAACTGTCCAACTGCCTCAGGAACACACTTCTAGGGAGTGTGGGTCTAACAGGCAGAAGGGCCCGAGGGAGGAACGTGGATGGCAGGCCAAAGCCACTGTGCTGAGCATTCCCCCGGCAAGTCCCAGCTGAAGGCTCTGTGCACCAGGCTCAAGCTGGAATGAGCCTGTAGCCTGGCCTCCAGTCCCAGGCTTTCCCTGGGCACTGCTAGTTTGGGACCCATCCCAGGCTCAGCCAGGCCTCCCTAGGGCCTGTGCTGGCCTAGGAAACTGCCAGCCAGCAGGACCTCGACAGAGCACAGTTCATGCGAGCAGGCCCCAGGGTGTTGCCTGTGTGTGTCTTGCACTGCTGGGAAGCTGCGGGTCCAGAGGCTGTGTGTGCACGTGGCCACTGGGGCCTGAGCACAAGACAGGCATGACCCCACTTGCAAGCAGGACTCCTGCCACCTCTTTGCTGCCTGCCACACGCCCTCGCTGCCTGCACTGTCTTCACTGCTGGCAGGCCTCTGTGTGCACAGGCCAGTCTCCGCCAAGGAAACAGGGGGCTTGCTCTCCCCTTGCTAGGAGCTCCTCCTACAGCACTCTGGACCAGGGCACACACGCCCCTGGACCAGCAGCCTGCAAGGAAGCTGCCGCTGAGCCATGCAGAAAGGCCTGCAGCACTTGGCAGGGAGCCTTCGGCTGTGGACAGCTTGCCCTCTGCCAAGCCTCGGAGGAGCTCATGGACGATGGGGCCTGCAGCGTTTTCCATGGGAGAGCACTGGGGGCCCAAAGGCTCCCCTGTGCCTTCCGAGCCCCTTCCCACCCACAGGCCCTTGGCACCCACTCTGTTGCCAGAGGGAAGCCCTAAGCAGGACTCTCGAGCCTGTGCAGCCAGAGTGCCTCCTGCTTGGAAATGGCCTCAGGAACTCATTTGAAGTGAGGCTGCTCCCATGCTTGGCAGCCAGCAGATGGTGCCATCGCTCCACCAAAAAACTCTCTGCTTTGCCTTCAGCCCTGGCTCGCCCTGCTGAGCTCTCTCTGCCTCAAGCAGAAACTCCAGTGTGCGTCCAGCCTACAGAAAGCAGAGTGCCTTTGCCTGAGCACTGCTATGCTGTGGCAGCACCCTGAAGGCCTCCCAGGGCCTTCTCTGCCCTAACCCAGTCGTGCCATTCGGCCCAGGCGGGGAGCAAAGTTCCCCCTTGGCAGGGCTCAGCGTGGGGCCTGTGTGTGGTTTCAGGGCTGGGAAAGGGCAGATCCTGAAGCTGGGTGCCCTCCTGTGAATGGGGCCTGCTGGGCAGAGCCGGCATGCCCTGGTTGGGATGTAGGAGATCTGGGGCCTTCAAGCTGCGTGCACATCCCCTCTCTGGCTGCCCCTCTGGCTGCCCCTCTTGCTTCTTCTCTGCTGCCAAGCCTCTCACACCACACGTGCGTCTCATTGGAAGGAGCAGGCTGCTTGCCATTCTTGGGCAGGGAATCTTCCCACATGCCTCGTTTCCTCGAAGGGGAGTGCACACTGACCCAGAGCCTCCAGAGGATCTGCCGTCTCTCCAGCCACAAAGGCCTGTAGCCGAGTCCATGACAGCCTGTGGCATGGAGGGCTTCTGTGGCAGAGGGCCATGCTTCCCTGGCAGGGGCTCCTTCTCACACTGCTTTCCGTGGGGAAACACTGCGTGTGCCAAGGCTCTCCTGTGTGCACAAAATCTCTCCCCAGTGCCTGAGGTGCAGGGAATCCTCTTTGGACACAGAGCAATGTTCTGGGCAGACCTCCCATGCTGGGAGAGCCTCCACTTCCCCAACTGTCCAACTGCCTCAGGAACACACTTCTAGGGAGTGTGGGTCTAACAGGCAGAAGGGCCCGAGTGAGGAACGTGGATGGCAGGCCAAAGCCACTGTGCTGAGCATTCCCCCGGCAAGTCCCAGCTGAAGGCTCTGTGCACCAGGCTCAAGCTGGAATGAGCCTGTAGCCTGGCCTCCAGTCCCAGGCTTTCCCTGGGCACTGCTAGTTTGGGACCCATCCCAGGCTCAGCCAGGCCTCCCTAGGGCCTGTGCTGGCCTAGGAAACTGCCAGCCAGCAGGACCTCGACAGAGCACAGTTCATGCGAGCAGGCCCCAGGGTGTTGCCTGTGTGTGTCTTGCACTGCTGGGAAGCTGCGGGTCCAGAGGCTGTGTGTGCACGTGGCCACTGGGGCCTGAGCACAAGACAGGCATGACCCCACTTGCAAGCAGGACTCCTGCCACCTCTTTGCTGCCTGCCACACGCCCTCGCTGCCTGCACTGTCTTCACTGCTGGCAGGCCTCTGTGTGCACAGGCCAGTCTCCGCCAAGGAAACAAGGGGCTTGCTCTCCCCTTGCTAGGAGCTCCTCCTACAGCACTCTGGACCAGGGCACACACGCCCCTGGACCAGCAGCCTGCAAGGAAGCTGCCGCTGAGCCATGCAGAAAGGCCTGTAGCACTTGGCAGGGAGCCTTCGGCTGTGGACAGCTTGCCCACTGCCCAGCCTCGGAGCAGTTCGTGGATGCTGGGGCCTGCAGCGTTGTCCATGGGAGAGCACTGGGGGCTCAAAGGCTCCCCTGTGCCTTCCGAGCCCCTTCCCACCCACAGGCCCTTGGCACCCACTCTGTTGCCAGAGGGAAGTCCTAAGCAGGGCTCTCGAGCTTGTGCAGCCAGAGTGCCTCCTGCTTGGAAATGGCCTCAGGAACTCATTTGAAGTGAGGCTGCTCCCATGCTTGGCAGCCAGCAGATGGTGCCATCGCTCCACCAAAAAACTCTCTGCTTTGCCTTCAGCCCTGGCTCGCCCTGCTGAGCTCTCTCTGCCTCAAGCAGAAACTCCAGTGTGCGTCCAGCCTACAGAAAGCAGAGTGCCTTTGCCTGAGCACTGCTATGCTGTGGCAGCACCCTGAAGGCCTCCCAGGGCCTTCTCTGCCCTAACCCAGTCGTGCCATTCGGCCCAGGCGGGGAGCAAAGTTCCCCCTTGGCAGGGCTCAGCGTGGGGCCTGTGTGTGGTTTCAGGGCTGGGAAAGGGCAGATCCTGAAGCTGGGTGCCCTCCTGTGAATGGGGCCTGCTGGGCAGAGCCGGCATGCCCTGGTTGGGATGTAGGAGATCTGGGGCCTTCAAGCTGCGTGCACATCCCCTCTCTGGCTGCCCCTCTGGCTGCCCCTCTTGCTTCTTCTCTGCTGCCAAGCCTCTCACACCACACGTGCGTCTCATTGGAAGGAGCAGGCTGCTTGCCATTCTTGGGCAGGGAATCTTCCCACACGCCTCGTTTCCTCGAAGGGGAGTGCACACTGACCCAGAGCCTCCAGAGGAGCTGCCGTCTCTCCAGCCACAAAGGCCTATAGCCGAGTCCATGACAGCCTGTGGCATGGAGGGCTTCTGTGGCAGAGGGCCATGCTTCCCTGGCAGGGGCTCCTTCTCACACTGCTTTCCGTGGGGAAACACTGCATGTGCCAAGGCTCTCCTGTGTGCACAAAATCTCTCCCCAGTGCCTGAGGTGCAGGGAATCCTCTTTGGACACAGAGCAATGTTCTGGGCAGACCTATCATGCTGGGAGAGCCTCCACTTCCCCAACTGTCCAACTGCCTCAGGAACACACTTCTAGGGAGTGTGGGTCTAACAGGCAGAAGGGCCCGAGTGAGGAACGTGGATGGCAGGCCAAAGCCACTGTGCTGAGCATTCGCCCGGCAAGTCCCAGCTGAAGGCTCTGTGCACCAGGCTCCAGCCTGAATGAGCCTGTAGCCTGGCCTCCAGTCCCAGGCTTTCCCTGGGCACTGCTAGTTTGGGACCCATCCCAGGCTCAGCCAGGCCTCCCTAGGGCCTGTGCTGGCCTAGGCCACTGCCAGCCAGCAGGACCTCGACAGAGCACAGTTCATGCGAGCAGGCCCCAGGGTGTTGCCTGTGTGTGTCTTGCACTGCTGGGAAGCTGCGGGTCCAGAGGCTGTGTGTGCACGTGGCCACTGGGGCCTGAGCACAAGACAGGCATGACCCCACTTGCAAGCAGGACTCCTGCCACCTCTTTGCTGCCTGCCACACGCCCTCGCTGCCTGCACTGTCTTCACTGCTGGCAGGCCTCTGTGTGCACAGGCCAGTCTCCGCCAAGGAAACAAGGGGCTTGCTCTCCCCTTGCTAGGAGCTCCTCCTACAGCACTCTGGACCAGGGCACACACGCCCCTGGACCAGCAGCCTGCAAGGAAGCTGCCGCTGAGCCATGCAGAAAGGCCTGCAGCACTTGGCAGGGAGCCTTCGGCTGTGGACAGCTTGCCCTCTGCCAAGCCTCGGAGGAGCTCATGGACGATGGGGCCTGCAGCGTTTTCCATGGGAGAGCACTGGGGGCCCAAAGGCTCCCCTGTGCCTTCCGAGCCCCTTCCCACCCACAGGCCCTTGGCACCCACTCTGTTGCCAGAGGGAAGTCCTAAGCAGGGCTCTCGAGCTTGTGCAGCCAGAGTGCCTCCTGCTTGGAAATGGCCTCAGGAACTCATTTGAAGTGAGGCTGCTCCCATGCTTGGCAGCCAGCAGATGGTGCCATCGCTCCACCAAAAAACTCTCTGCTTTGCCTTCAGCCCTGGCTCGCCCTGCTGAGCTCTCTCTGCCTCAAGCAGAAACTCCAGTGTGCGTCCAGCCTACAGAAAGCAGAGTGCCTTTGCCTGAGCACTGCTATGCTGTGGCAGCACCCTGAAGGCCTCCCAGGGCCTTCTCTGCCCTAACCCAGTCGTGCCATTCGGCCCAGGCGGGGAGCAAAGTTCCCCCTTGGCAGGGCTCAGCGTGGGGCCTGTGTGTGGTTTCAGGGCTGGGAAAGGGCAGATCCTGAAGCTGGGTGCCCTCCTGTGAATGGGGCCTGCTGGGCAGAGCCGGCATGCCCTGGTTGGGATGTAGGAGATCTGGGGCCTTCAAGCTGCGTGCACATCCCCTCTCTGGCTGCCCCTCTGGCTGCCCCTCTTGCTTCTTCTCTGCTGCCAAGCCTCTCACACCACACGTGCGTCTCATTGGAAGGAGCAGGCTGCTTGCCATTCTTGGGCAGGGAATCTTCCCACATGCCTCGTTTCCTCGAAGGGGAGTGCACACTGACCCAGAGCCTCCAGAGGATCTGCCGTCTCTCCAGCCACAAAGGCCTGTAGCCGAGTCCATGACAGCCTGTGGCATGGAGGGCTTCTGTGGCAGAGGGCCATGCTTCCCTGGCAGGGGCTCCTTCTCACACTGCTTTCCGTGGGGAAACACTGCGTGTGCCAAGGCTCTCCTGTGTGCACAAAATCTCTCCCCAGTGCCTGAGGTGCAGGGAATCCTCTTTGGACACAGAGCAATGTTCTGGGCAGACCTCCCATGCTGGGAGAGCCTCCACTTCCCCAACTGTCCAACTGCCTCAGGAACACACTTCTAGGGAGTGTGGGTCTAACAGGCAGAAGGGCCCGAGTGAGGAACGTGGATGGCAGGCCAAAGCCACTGTGCTGAGCATTCCCCCGGCAAGTCCCAGCTGAAGGCTCTGTGCACCAGGCTCAAGCTGGAATGAGCCTGTAGCCTGGCCTCCAGTCCCAGGCTTTCCCTGGGCACTGCTAGTTTGGGACCCATCCCAGGCTCAGCCAGGCCTCCCTAGGGCCTGTGCTGGCCTAGGAAACTGCCAGCCAGCAGGACCTCGACAGAGCACAGTTCATGCGAGCAGGCCCCAGGGTGTTGCCTGTGTGTGTCTTGCACTGCTGGGAAGCTGCGGGTCCAGAGGCTGTGTGTGCACGTGGCCACTGGGGCCTGAGCACAAGACAGGCATGACCCCACTTGCAAGCAGGACTCCTGCCACCTCTTTGCTGCCTGCCACACGCCCTCGCTGCCTGCACTGTCTTCACTGCTGGCAGGCCTCTGTGTGCACAGGCCAGTCTCCGCCAAGGAAACAGGGGGCTTGCTCTCCCCTTGCTAGGAGCTCCTCCTACAGCACTCTGGACCAGGGCACACACGCCCCTGGACCAGCAGCCTGCAAGGAAGCTGCCGCTGAGCCATGCAGAAAGGCCTGTAGCACTTGGCAGGGAGCCTTCGGCTGTGGACAGCTTGCCCTCTGCCAAGCCTCGGAGGAGCTCATGGACGATGGGGCCTGCAGCGTTTTCCATGGGAGAGCACTGGGGGCCCAAAGGCTCCCCTGTGCCTTCCGAGCCCCTTCCCACCCACAGGCCCTTGGCACCCACTCTGTTGCCAGAGGGAAGCCCTAAGCAGGACTCTCGAGCCTGTGCAGCCAGAGTGCCTCCTGCTTGGAAATGGCCTCAGGAACTCATTTGAAGTGAGGCTGCTCCCATGCTTGGCAGCCAGCAGATGGTGCCATCGCTCCACCAAAAAACTCTCTGCTTTGCCTTCAGCCCTGGCTCGCCCTGCTGAGCTCTCTCTGCCTCAAGCAGAAACTCCAGTGTGCGTCCAGCCTACAGAAAGCAGAGTGCCTTTGCCTGAGCACTGCTATGCTGTGGCAGCACCCTGAAGGCCTCCCAGGGCCTTCTCTGCCCTAACCCAGTCGTGCCATTCGGCCCAGGCGGGGAGCAAAGTTCCCCCTTGGCAGGGCTCAGCGTGGGGCCTGTGTGTGGTTTCAGGGCTGGGAAAGGGCAGATCCTGAAGCTGGGTGCCCTCCTGTGAATGGGGCCTGCTGGGCAGAGCCGGCATGCCCTGGTTGGGATGTAGGAGATCTGGGGCCTTCAAGCTGCGTGCACATCCCCTCTCTGGCTGCCCCTCTGGCTGCCCCTCTTGCTTCTTCTCTGCTGCCAAGCCTCTCACACCACACGTGCGTCTCATTGGAAGGAGCAGGCTGCTTGCCATTCTTGGGCAGGGAATCTTCCCACATGCCTCGTTTCCTCGAAGGGGAGTGCACACTGACCCAGAGCCTCCAGAGGATCTGCCGTCTCTCCAGCCACAAAGGCCTGTAGCCGAGTCCATGACAGCCTGTGGCATGGAGGGCTTCTGTGGCAGAGGGCCATGCTTCCCTGGCAGGGGCTCCTTCTCACACTGCTTTCCGTGGGGAAACACTGCGTGTGCCAAGGCTCTCCTGTGTGCACAAAATCTCTCCCCAGTGCCTGAGGTGCAGGGAATCCTCTTTGGACACAGAGCAATGTTCTGGGCAGACCTCCCATGCTGGGAGAGCCTCCACTTCCCCAACTGTCCAACTGCCTCAGGAACACACTTCTAGGGAGTGTGGGTCTAACAGGCAGAAGGGCCCGAGTGAGGAACGTGGATGGCAGGCCAAAGCCACTGTGCTGAGCATTCCCCCGGCAAGTCCCAGCTGAAGGCTCTGTGCACCAGGCTCAAGCTGGAATGAGCCTGTAGCCTGGCCTCCAGTCCCAGGCTTTCCCTGGGCACTGCTAGTTTGGGACCCATCCCAGGCTCAGCCAGGCCTCCCTAGGGCCTGTGCTGGCCTAGGAAACTGCCAGCCAGCAGGACCTCGACAGAGCACAGTTCATGCGAGCAGGCCCCAGGGTGTTGCCTGTGTGTGTCTTGCACTGCTGGGAAGCTGCGGGTCCAGAGGCTGTGTGTGCACGTGGCCACTGGGGCCTGAGCACAAGACAGGCATGACCCCACTTGCAAGCAGGACTCCTGCCACCTCTTTGCTGCCTGCCACACGCCCTCGCTGCCTGCACTGTCTTCACTGCTGGCAGGCCTCTGTGTGCACAGGCCAGTCTCCGCCAAGGAAACAGGGGGCTTGCTCTCCCCTTGCTAGGAGCTCCTCCTACAGCACTCTGGACCAGGGCACACACGCCCCTGGACCAGCAGCCTGCAAGGAAGCTGCCGCTGAGCCATGCAGAAAGGCCTGCAGCACTTGGCAGGGAGCCTTCGGCTGTGGACAGCTTGCCCTCTGCCAAGCCTCGGAGGAGCTCATGGACGATGGGGCCTGCAGCGTTTTCCATGGGAGAGCACTGGGGGCCCAAAGGCTCCCCTGTGCCTTCCGAGCCCCTTCCCACCCACAGGCCCTTGGCACCCACTCTGTTGCCAGAGGGAAGCCCTAAGCAGGACTCTCGAGCCTGTGCAGCCAGAGTGCCTCCTGCTTGGAAATGGCCTCAGGAACTCATTTGAAGTGAGGCTGCTCCCATGCTTGGCAGCCAGCAGATGGTGCCATCGCTCCACCAAAAAACTCTCTGCTTTGCCTTCAGCCCTGGCTCGCCCTGCTGAGCTCTCTCTGCCTCAAGCAGAAACTCCAGTGTGCGTCCAGCCTACAGAAAGCAGAGTGCCTTTGCCTGAGCACTGCTATGCTGTGGCAGCACCCTGAAGGCCTCCCAGGGCCTTCTCTGCCCTAACCCAGTCGTGCCATTCGGCCCAGGCGGGGAGCAAAGTTCCCCCTTGGCAGGGCTCAGCGTGGGGCCTGTGTGTGGTTTCAGGGCTGGGAAAGGGCAGATCCTGAAGCTGGGTGCCCTCCTGTGAATGGGGCCTGCTGGGCAGAGCCGGCATGCCCTGGTTGGGATGTAGGAGATCTGGGGCCTTCAAGCTGCGTGCACATCCCCTCTCTGGCTGCCCCTCTGGCTGCCCCTCTTGCTTCTTCTCTGCTGCCAAGCCTCTCACACCACACGTGCGTCTCATTGGAAGGAGCAGGCTGCTTGCCATTCTTGGGCAGGGAATCTTCCCACATGCCTCGTTTCCTCGAAGGGGAGTGCACACTGACCCAGAGCCTCCAGAGGATCTGCCGTCTCTCCAGCCACAAAGGCCTGTAGCCGAGTCCATGACAGCCTGTGGCATGGAGGGCTTCTGTGGCAGAGGGCCATGCTTCCCTGGCAGGGGCTCCTTCTCACACTGCTTTCCGTGGGGAAACACTGCGTGTGCCAAGGCTCTCCTGTGTGCACAAAATCTCTCCCCAGTGCCTGAGGTGCAGGGAATCCTCTTTGGACACAGAGCAATGTTCTGGGCAGACCTCCCATGCTGGGAGAGCCTCCACTTCCCCAACTGTCCAACTGCCTCAGGAACACACTTCTAGGGAGTGTGGGTCTAACAGGCAGAAGGGCCCGAGTGAGGAACGTGGATGGCAGGCCAAAGCCACTGTGCTGAGCATTCCCCCGGCAAGTCCCAGCTGAAGGCTCTGTGCACCAGGCTCAAGCTGGAATGAGCCTGTAGCCTGGCCTCCAGTCCCAGGCTTTCCCTGGGCACTGCTAGTTTGGGACCCATCCCAGGCTCAGCCAGGCCTCCCTAGGGCCTGTGCTGGCCTAGGAAACTGCCAGCCAGCAGGACCTCGACAGAGCACAGTTCATGCGAGCAGGCCCCAGGGTGTTGCCTGTGTGTGTCTTGCACTGCTGGGAAGCTGCGGGTCCAGAGGCTGTGTGTGCACGTGGCCACTGGGGCCTGAGCACAAGACAGGCATGACCCCACTTGCAAGCAGGACTCCTGCCACCTCTTTGCTGCCTGCCACACGCCCTCGCTGCCTGCACTGTCTTCACTGCTGGCAGGCCTCTGTGTGCACAGGCCAGTCTCCGCCAAGGAAACAGGGGGCTTGCTCTCCCCTTGCTAGGAGCTCCTCCTACAGCACTCTGGACCAGGGCACACACGCCCCTGGACCAGCAGCCTGCAAGGAAGCTGCCGCTGAGCCATGCAGAAAGGCCTGCAGCACTTGGCAGGGAGCCTTCGGCTGTGGACAGCTTGCCCTCTGCCAAGCCTCGGAGGAGCTCATGGACGATGGGGCCTGCAGCGTTTTCCATGGGAGAGCACTGGGGGCCCAAAGGCTCCCCTGTGCCTTCCGAGCCCCTTCCCACCCACAGGCCCTTGGCACCCACTCTGTTGCCAGAGGGAAGCCCTAAGCAGGACTCTCGAGCCTGTGCAGCCAGAGTGCCTCCTGCTTGGAAATGGCCTCAGGAACTCATTTGAAGTGAGGCTGCTCCCATGCTTGGCAGCCAGCAGATGGTGCCATCGCTCCACCAAAAAACTCTCTGCTTTGCCTTCAGCCCTGGCTCGCCCTGCTGAGCTCTCTCTGCCTCAAGCAGAAACTCCAGTGTGCGTCCAGCCTACAGAAAGCAGAGTGCCTTTGCCTGAGCACTGCTATGCTGTGGCAGCACCCTGAAGGCCTCCCAGGGCCTTCTCTGCCCTAACCCAGTCGTGCCATTCGGCCCAGGCGGGGAGCAAAGTTCCCCCTTGGCAGGGCTCAGCGTGGGGCCTGTGTGTGGTTTCAGGGCTGGGAAAGGGCAGATCCTGAAGCTGGGTGCCCTCCTGTGAATGGGGCCTGCTGGGCAGAGCCGGCATGCCCTGGTTGGGATGTAGGAGATCTGGGGCCTTCAAGCTGCGTGCACATCCCCTCTCTGGCTGCCCCTCTGGCTGCCCCTCTTGCTTCTTCTCTGCTGCCAAGCCTCTCACACCACACGTGCGTCTCATTGGAAGGAGCAGGCTGCTTGCCATTCTTGGGCAGGGAATCTTCCCACATGCCTCGTTTCCTCGAAGGGGAGTGCACACTGACCCAGAGCCTCCAGAGGATCTGCCGTCTCTCCAGCCACAAAGGCCTGTAGCCGAGTCCATGACAGCCTGTGGCATGGAGGGCTTCTGTGGCAGAGGGCCATGCTTCCCTGGCAGGGGCTCCTTCTCACACTGCTTTCCGTGGGGAAACACTGCGTGTGCCAAGGCTCTCCTGTGTGCACAAAATCTCTCCCCAGTGCCTGAGGTGCAGGGAATCCTCTTTGGACACAGAGCAATGTTCTGGGCAGACCTCCCATGCTGGGAGAGCCTCCACTTCCCCAACTGTCCAACTGCCTCAGGAACACACTTCTAGGGAGTGTGGGTCTAACAGGCAGAAGGGCCCGAGTGAGGAACGTGGATGGCAGGCCAAAGCCACTGTGCTGAGCATTCCCCCGGCAAGTCCCAGCTGAAGGCTCTGTGCACCAGGCTCAAGCTGGAATGAGCCTGTAGCCTGGCCTCCAGTCCCAGGCTTTCCCTGGGCACTGCTAGTTTGGGACCCATCCCAGGCTCAGCCAGGCCTCCCTAGGGCCTGTGCTGGCCTAGGAAACTGCCAGCCAGCAGGACCTCGACAGAGCACAGTTCATGCGAGCAGGCCCCAGGGTGTTGCCTGTGTGTGTCTTGCACTGCTGGGAAGCTGCGGGTCCAGAGGCTGTGTGTGCACGTGGCCACTGGGGCCTGAGCACAAGACAGGCATGACCCCACTTGCAAGCAGGACTCCTGCCACCTCTTTGCTGCCTGCCACACGCCCTCGCTGCCTGCACTGTCTTCACTGCTGGCAGGCCTCTGTGTGCACAGGCCAGTCTCCGCCAAGGAAACAAGGGGCTTGCTCTCCCCTTGCTAGGAGCTCCTCCTACAGCACTCTGGACCAGGGCACACACGCCCCTGGACCAGCAGCCTGCAAGGAAGCTGCCGCTGAGCCATGCAGAAAGGCCTGTAGCACTTGGCAGGGAGCCTTCGGCTGTGGACAGCTTGCCCACTGCCCAGCCTCGGAGCAGTTCGTGGATGCTGGGGCCTGCAGCGTTGTCCATGGGAGAGCACTGGGGGCTCAAAGGCTCCCCTGTGCCTTCCGAGCCCCTTCCCACCCACAGGCCCTTGGCACCCACTCTGTTGCCAGAGGGAAGTCCTAAGCAGGGCTCTCGAGCTTGTGCAGCCAGAGTGCCTCCTGCTTGGAAATGGCCTCAGGAACTCATTTGAAGTGAGGCTGCTCCCATGCTTGGCAGCCAGCAGATGGTGCCATCGCTCCACCAAAAAACTCTCTGCTTTGCCTTCAGCCCTGGCTCGCCCTGCTGAGCTCTCTCTGCCTCAAGCAGAAACTCCAGTGTGCGTCCAGCCTACAGAAAGCAGAGTGCCTTTGCCTGAGCACTGCTATGCTGTGGCAGCACCCTGAAGGCCTCCCAGGGCCTTCTCTGCCCTAACCCAGTCGTGCCATTCGGCCCAGGCGGGGAGCAAAGTTCCCCCTTGGCAGGGCTCAGCGTGGGGCCTGTGTGTGGTTTCAGGGCTGGGAAAGGGCAGATCCTGAAGCTGGGTGCCCTCCTGTGAATGGGGCCTGCTGGGCAGAGCCGGCATGCCCTGGTTGGGATGTAGGAGATCTGGGGCCTTCAAGCTGCGTGCACATCCCCTCTCTGGCTGCCCCTCTGGCTGCCCCTCTTGCTTCTTCTCTGCTGCCAAGCCTCTCACACCACACGTGCGTCTCATTGGAAGGAGCAGGCTGCTTGCCATTCTTGGGCAGGGAATCTTCCCACACGCCTCGTTTCCTCGAAGGGGAGTGCACACTGACCCAGAGCCTCCAGAGGAGCTGCCGTCTCTCCAGCCACAAAGGCCTATAGCCGAGTCCATGACAGCCTGTGGCATGGAGGGCTTCTGTGGCAGAGGGCCATGCTTCCCTGGCAGGGGCTCCTTCTCACACTGCTTTCCGTGGGGAAACACTGCATGTGCCAAGGCTCTCCTGTGTGCACAAAATCTCTCCCCAGTGCCTGAGGTGCAGGGAATCCTCTTTGGACACAGAGCAATGTTCTGGGCAGACCTATCATGCTGGGAGAGCCTCCACTTCCCCAACTGTCCAACTGCCTCAGGAACACACTTCTAGGGAGTGTGGGTCTAACAGGCAGAAGGGCCCGAGTGAGGAACGTGGATGGCAGGCCAAAGCCACTGTGCTGAGCATTCGCCCGGCAAGTCCCAGCTGAAGGCTCTGTGCACCAGGCTCCAGCCTGAATGAGCCTGTAGCCTGGCCTCCAGTCCCAGGCTTTCCCTGGGCACTGCTAGTTTGGGACCCATCCCAGGCTCAGCCAGGCCTCCCTAGGGCCTGTGCTGGCCTAGGCCACTGCCAGCCAGCAGGACCTCGACAGAGCACAGTTCATGCGAGCAGGCCCCAGGGTGTTGCCTGTGTGTGTCTTGCACTGCTGGGAAGCTGCGGGTCCAGAGGCTGTGTGTGCACGTGGCCACTGGGGCCTGAGCACAAGACAGGCATGACCCCACTTGCAAGCAGGACTCCTGCCACCTCTTTGCTGCCTGCCACACGCCCTCGCTGCCTGCACTGTCTTCACTGCTGGCAGGCCTCTGTGTGCACAGGCCAGTCTCCGCCAAGGAAACAAGGGGCTTGCTCTCCCCTTGCTAGGAGCTCCTCCTACAGCACTCTGGACCAGGGCACACACGCCCCTGGACCAGCAGCCTGCAAGGAAGCTGCCGCTGAGCCATGCAGAAAGGCCTGCAGCACTTGGCAGGGAGCCTTCGGCTGTGGACAGCTTGCCCTCTGCCAAGCCTCGGAGGAGCTCATGGACGATGGGGCCTGCAGCGTTTTCCATGGGAGAGCACTGGGGGCCCAAAGGCTCCCCTGTGCCTTCCGAGCCCCTTCCCACCCACAGGCCCTTGGCACCCACTCTGTTGCCAGAGGGAAGTCCTAAGCAGGGCTCTCGAGCTTGTGCAGCCAGAGTGCCTCCTGCTTGGAAATGGCCTCAGGAACTCATTTGAAGTGAGGCTGCTCCCATGCTTGGCAGCCAGCAGATGGTGCCATCGCTCCACCAAAAAACTCTCTGCTTTGCCTTCAGCCCTGGCTCGCCCTGCTGAGCTCTCTCTGCCTCAAGCAGAAACTCCAGTGTGCGTCCAGCCTACAGAAAGCAGAGTGCCTTTGCCTGAGCACTGCTATGCTGTGGCAGCACCCTGAAGGCCTCCCAGGGCCTTCTCTGCCCTAACCCAGTCGTGCCATTCGGCCCAGGCGGGGAGCAAAGTTCCCCCTTGGCAGGGCTCAGCGTGGGGCCTGTGTGTGGTTTCAGGGCTGGGAAAGGGCAGATCCTGAAGCTGGGTGCCCTCCTGTGAATGGGGCCTGCTGGGCAGAGCCGGCATGCCCTGGTTGGGATGTAGGAGATCTGGGGCCTTCAAGCTGCGTGCACATCCCCTCTCTGGCTGCCCCTCTGGCTGCCCCTCTTGCTTCTTCTCTGCTGCCAAGCCTCTCACACCACACGTGCGTCTCATTGGAAGGAGCAGGCTGCTTGCCATTCTTGGGCAGGGAATCTTCCCACATGCCTCGTTTCCTCGAAGGGGAGTGCACACTGACCCAGAGCCTCCAGAGGATCTGCCGTCTCTCCAGCCACAAAGGCCTGTAGCCGAGTCCATGACAGCCTGTGGCATGGAGGGCTTCTGTGGCAGAGGGCCATGCTTCCCTGGCAGGGGCTCCTTCTCACACTGCTTTCCGTGGGGAAACACTGCGTGTGCCAAGGCTCTCCTGTGTGCACAAAATCTCTCCCCAGTGCCTGAGGTGCAGGGAATCCTCTTTGGACACAGAGCAATGTTCTGGGCAGACCTCCCATGCTGGGAGAGCCTCCACTTCCCCAACTGTCCAACTGCCTCAGGAACACACTTCTAGGGAGTGTGGGTCTAACAGGCAGAAGGGCCCGAGTGAGGAACGTGGATGGCAGGCCAAAGCCACTGTGCTGAGCATTCCCCCGGCAAGTCCCAGCTGAAGGCTCTGTGCACCAGGCTCAAGCTGGAATGAGCCTGTAGCCTGGCCTCCAGTCCCAGGCTTTCCCTGGGCACTGCTAGTTTGGGACCCATCCCAGGCTCAGCCAGGCCTCCCTAGGGCCTGTGCTGGCCTAGGAAACTGCCAGCCAGCAGGACCTCGACAGAGCACAGTTCATGCGAGCAGGCCCCAGGGTGTTGCCTGTGTGTGTCTTGCACTGCTGGGAAGCTGCGGGTCCAGAGGCTGTGTGTGCACGTGGCCACTGGGGCCTGAGCACAAGACAGGCATGACCCCACTTGCAAGCAGGACTCCTGCCACCTCTTTGCTGCCTGCCACACGCCCTCGCTGCCTGCACTGTCTTCACTGCTGGCAGGCCTCTGTGTGCACAGGCCAGTCTCCGCCAAGGAAACAGGGGGCTTGCTCTCCCCTTGCTAGGAGCTCCTCCTACAGCACTCTGGACCAGGGCACACACGCCCCTGGACCAGCAGCCTGCAAGGAAGCTGCCGCTGAGCCATGCAGAAAGGCCTGTAGCACTTGGCAGGGAGCCTTCGGCTGTGGACAGCTTGCCCTCTGCCAAGCCTCGGAGGAGCTCATGGACGATGGGGCCTGCAGCGTTTTCCATGGGAGAGCACTGGGGGCCCAAAGGCTCCCCTGTGCCTTCCGAGCCCCTTCCCACCCACAGGCCCTTGGCACCCACTCTGTTGCCAGAGGGAAGCCCTAAGCAGGACTCTCGAGCCTGTGCAGCCAGAGTGCCTCCTGCTTGGAAATGGCCTCAGGAACTCATTTGAAGTGAGGCTGCTCCCATGCTTGGCAGCCAGCAGATGGTGCCATCGCTCCACCAAAAAACTCTCTGCTTTGCCTTCAGCCCTGGCTCGCCCTGCTGAGCTCTCTCTGCCTCAAGCAGAAACTCCAGTGTGCGTCCAGCCTACAGAAAGCAGAGTGCCTTTGCCTGAGCACTGCTATGCTGTGGCAGCACCCTGAAGGCCTCCCAGGGCCTTCTCTGCCCTAACCCAGTCGTGCCATTCGGCCCAGGCGGGGAGCAAAGTTCCCCCTTGGCAGGGCTCAGCGTGGGGCCTGTGTGTGGTTTCAGGGCTGGGAAAGGGCAGATCCTGAAGCTGGGTGCCCTCCTGTGAATGGGGCCTGCTGGGCAGAGCCGGCATGCCCTGGTTGGGATGTAGGAGATCTGGGGCCTTCAAGCTGCGTGCACATCCCCTCTCTGGCTGCCCCTCTGGCTGCCCCTCTTGCTTCTTCTCTGCTGCCAAGCCTCTCACACCACACGTGCGTCTCATTGGAAGGAGCAGGCTGCTTGCCATTCTTGGGCAGGGAATCTTCCCACATGCCTCGTTTCCTCGAAGGGGAGTGCACACTGACCCAGAGCCTCCAGAGGATCTGCCGTCTCTCCAGCCACAAAGGCCTGTAGCCGAGTCCATGACAGCCTGTGGCATGGAGGGCTTCTGTGGCAGAGGGCCATGCTTCCCTGGCAGGGGCTCCTTCTCACACTGCTTTCCGTGGGGAAACACTGCGTGTGCCAAGGCTCTCCTGTGTGCACAAAATCTCTCCCCAGTGCCTGAGGTGCAGGGAATCCTCTTTGGACACAGAGCAATGTTCTGGGCAGACCTCCCATGCTGGGAGAGCCTCCACTTCCCCAACTGTCCAACTGCCTCAGGAACACACTTCTAGGGAGTGTGGGTCTAACAGGCAGAAGGGCCCGAGTGAGGAACGTGGATGGCAGGCCAAAGCCACTGTGCTGAGCATTCCCCCGGCAAGTCCCAGCTGAAGGCTCTGTGCACCAGGCTCAAGCTGGAATGAGCCTGTAGCCTGGCCTCCAGTCCCAGGCTTTCCCTGGGCACTGCTAGTTTGGGACCCATCCCAGGCTCAGCCAGGCCTCCCTAGGGCCTGTGCTGGCCTAGGAAACTGCCAGCCAGCAGGACCTCGACAGAGCACAGTTCATGCGAGCAGGCCCCAGGGTGTTGCCTGTGTGTGTCTTGCACTGCTGGGAAGCTGCGGGTCCAGAGGCTGTGTGTGCACGTGGCCACTGGGGCCTGAGCACAAGACAGGCATGACCCCACTTGCAAGCAGGACTCCTGCCACCTCTTTGCTGCCTGCCACACGCCCTCGCTGCCTGCACTGTCTTCACTGCTGGCAGGCCTCTGTGTGCACAGGCCAGTCTCCGCCAAGGAAACAGGGGGCTTGCTCTCCCCTTGCTAGGAGCTCCTCCTACAGCACTCTGGACCAGGGCACACACGCCCCTGGACCAGCAGCCTGCAAGGAAGCTGCCGCTGAGCCATGCAGAAAGGCCTGCAGCACTTGGCAGGGAGCCTTCGGCTGTGGACAGCTTGCCCTCTGCCAAGCCTCGGAGGAGCTCATGGACGATGGGGCCTGCAGCGTTTTCCATGGGAGAGCACTGGGGGCCCAAAGGCTCCCCTGTGCCTTCCGAGCCCCTTCCCACCCACAGGCCCTTGGCACCCACTCTGTTGCCAGAGGGAAGCCCTAAGCAGGACTCTCGAGCCTGTGCAGCCAGAGTGCCTCCTGCTTGGAAATGGCCTCAGGAACTCATTTGAAGTGAGGCTGCTCCCATGCTTGGCAGCCAGCAGATGGTGCCATCGCTCCACCAAAAAACTCTCTGCTTTGCCTTCAGCCCTGGCTCGCCCTGCTGAGCTCTCTCTGCCTCAAGCAGAAACTCCAGTGTGCGTCCAGCCTACAGAAAGCAGAGTGCCTTTGCCTGAGCACTGCTATGCTGTGGCAGCACCCTGAAGGCCTCCCAGGGCCTTCTCTGCCCTAACCCAGTCGTGCCATTCGGCCCAGGCGGGGAGCAAAGTTCCCCCTTGGCAGGGCTCAGCGTGGGGCCTGTGTGTGGTTTCAGGGCTGGGAAAGGGCAGATCCTGAAGCTGGGTGCCCTCCTGTGAATGGGGCCTGCTGGGCAGAGCCGGCATGCCCTGGTTGGGATGTAGGAGATCTGGGGCCTTCAAGCTGCGTGCACATCCCCTCTCTGGCTGCCCCTCTGGCTGCCCCTCTTGCTTCTTCTCTGCTGCCAAGCCTCTCACACCACACGTGCGTCTCATTGGAAGGAGCAGGCTGCTTGCCATTCTTGGGCAGGGAATCTTCCCACACGCCTCGTTTCCTCGAAGGGGAGTGCACACTGACCCAGAGCCTCCAGAGGATCTGCCGTCTCTCCAGCCACAAAGGCCTGTAGCCGAGTCCATGACAGCCTGTGGCATGGAGGGCTTCTGTGGCAGAGGGCCATGCTTCCCTGGCAGGGGCTCCTTCTCACACTGCTTTCCGTGGGGAAACACTGCGTGTGCCAAGGCTCTCCTGTGTGCACAAAATCTCTCCCCAGTGCCTGAGGTGCAGGGAATCCTCTTTGGACACAGAGCAATGTTCTGGGCAGACCTCCCATGCTGGGAGAGCCTCCACTTCCCCAACTGTCCAACTGCCTCAGGAACACACTTCTAGGGAGTGTGGGTCTAACAGGCAGAAGGGCCCGAGTGAGGAACGTGGATGGCAGGCCAAAGCCACTGTGCTGAGCATTCGCCCGGCAAGTCCCAGCTGAAGGCTCTGTGCACCAGGCTCAAGCTGGAATGAGCCTGTAGCCTGGCCTCCAGTCCCAGGCTTTCCCTGGGCACTGCTAGTTTGGGACCCATCCCAGGCTCAGCCAGGCCTCCCTAGGGCCTGTGCTGGCCTAGGAAACTGCCAGCCAGCAGGACCTCGACAGAGCACAGTTCATGCGAGCAGGCCCCAGGGTGTTGCCTGTGTGTGTCTTGCACTGCTGGGAAGCTGCGGGTCCAGAGGCTGTGTGTGCACGTGGCCACTGGGGCCTGAGCACAAGACAGGCATGACCCCACTTGCAAGCAGGACTCCTGCCACCTCTTTGCTGCCTGCCACACGCCCTCGCTGCCTGCACTGTCTTCACTGCTGGCAGGCCTCTGTGTGCACAGGCCAGTCTCCGCCAAGGAAACAAGGGGCTTGCTCTCCCCTTGCTAGGAGCTCCTCCTACAGCACTCTGGACCAGGGCACACACGCCCCTGGACCAGCAGCCTGCAAGGAAGCTGCCGCTGAGCCATGCAGAAAGGCCTGTAGCACTTGGCAGGGAGCCTTCGGCTGTGGACAGCTTGCCCACTGCCCAGCCTCGGAGCAGTTCGTGGATGCTGGGGCCTGCAGCGTTGTCCATGGGAGAGCACTGGGGGCTCAAAGGCTCCCCTGTGCCTTCCGAGCCCCTTCCCACCCACAGGCCCTTGGCACCCACTCTGTTGCCAGAGGGAAGTCCTAAGCAGGGCTCTCGAGCTTGTGCAGCCAGAGTGCCTCCTGCTTGGAAATGGCCTCAGGAACTCATTTGAAGTGAGGCTGCTCCCATGCTTGGCAGCCAGCAGATGGTGCCATCGCTCCACCAAAAAACTCTCTGCTTTGCCTTCAGCCCTGGCTCGCCCTGCTGAGCTCTCTCTGCCTCAAGCAGAAACTCCAGTGTGCGTCCAGCCTACAGAAAGCAGAGTGCCTTTGCCTGAGCACTGCTATGCTGTGGCAGCACCCTGAAGGCCTCCCAGGGCCTTCTCTGCCCTAACCCAGTCGTGCCATTCGGCCCAGGCGGGGAGCAAAGTTCCCCCTTGGCAGGGCTCAGCGTGGGGCCTGTGTGTGGTTTCAGGGCTGGGAAAGGGCAGATCCTGAAGCTGGGTGCCCTCCTGTGAATGGGGCCTGCTGGGCAGAGCCGGCATGCCCTGGTTGGGATGTAGGAGATCTGGGGCCTTCAAGCTGCGTGCACATCCCCTCTCTGGCTGCCCCTCTGGCTGCCCCTCTTGCTTCTTCTCTGCTGCCAAGCCTCTCACACCACACGTGCGTCTCATTGGAAGGAGCAGGCTGCTTGCCATTCTTGGGCAGGGAATCTTCCCACACGCCTTGTTTCCTCGAAGGGGAGTGCACACTGACCCAGAGCCTCCAGAGGAGCTGCCGTCTCTCCAGCCACAAAGGCCTATAGCCGAGTCCATGACAGCCTGTGGCATGGAGGGCTTCTGTGGCAGAGGGCCATGCTTCCCTGGCAGGGGCTCCTTCTCACACTGCTTTCCGTGGGGAAACACTGCATGTGCCAAGGCTCTCCTGTGTGCACAAAATCTCTCCCCAGTGCCTGAGGTGCAGGGAATCCTCTTTGGACACAGAGCAATGTTCTGGGCAGACCTATCATGCTGGGAGAGCCTCCACTTCCCCAACTGTCCAACTGCCTCAGGAACACACTTCTAGGGAGTGTGGGTCTAACAGGCAGAAGGGCCCGAGTGAGGAACGTGGATGGCAGGCCAAAGCCACTGTGCTGAGCATTCGCCCGGCAAGTCCCAGCTGAAGGCTCTGTGCACCAGGCTCCAGCCTGAATGAGCCTGTAGCCTGGCCTCCAGTCCCAGGCTTTCCCTGGGCACTGCTAGTTTGGGACCCATCCCAGGCTCAGCCAGGCCTCCCTAGGGCCTGTGCTGGCCTAGGCCACTGCCAGCCAGCAGGACCTCGACAGAGCACAGTTCATGCGAGCAGGCCCCAGGGTGTTGCCTGTGTGTGTCTTGCACTGCTGGGAAGCTGCGGGTCCAGAGGCTGTGTGTGCACGTGGCCACTGGGGCCTGAGCACAAGACAGGCATGACCCCACTTGCAAGCAGGACTCCTGCCACCTCTTTGCTGCCTGCCACACGCCCTCGCTGCCTGCACTGTCTTCACTGCTGGCAGGCCTCTGTGTGCACAGGCCAGTCTCCGCCAAGGAAACAAGGGGCTTGCTCTCCCCTTGCTAGGAGCTCCTCCTACAGCACTCTGGACCAGGGCACACACGCCCCTGGACCAGCAGCCTGCAAGGAAGCTGCCGCTGAGCCATGCAGAAAGGCCTGCAGCACTTGGCAGGGAGCCTTCGGCTGTGGACAGCTTGCCCTCTGCCAAGCCTCGGAGGAGCTCATGGACGATGGGGCCTGCAGCGTTTTCCATGGGAGAGCACTGGGGGCCCAAAGGCTCCCCTGTGCCTTCCGAGCCCCTTCCCACCCACAGGCCCTTGGCACCCACTCTGTTGCCAGAGGGAAGTCCTAAGCAGGGCTCTCGAGCTTGTGCAGCCAGAGTGCCTCCTGCTTGGAAATGGCCTCAGGAACTCATTTGAAGTGAGGCTGCTCCCATGCTTGGCAGCCAGCAGATGGTGCCATCGCTCCACCAAAAAACTCTCTGCTTTGCCTTCAGCCCTGGCTCGCCCTGCTGAGCTCTCTCTGCCTCAAGCAGAAACTCCAGTGTGCGTCCAGCCTACAGAAAGCAGAGTGCCTTTGCCTGAGCACTGCTATGCTGTGGCAGCACCCTGAAGGCCTCCCAGGGCCTTCTCTGCCCTAACCCAGTCGTGCCATTCGGCCCAGGCGGGGAGCAAAGTTCCCCCTTGGCAGGGCTCAGCGTGGGGCCTGTGTGTGGTTTCAGGGCTGGGAAAGGGCAGATCCTGAAGCTGGGTGCCCTCCTGTGAATGGGGCCTGCTGGGCAGAGCCGGCATGCCCTGGTTGGGATGTAGGAGATCTGGGGCCTTCAAGCTGCGTGCACATCCCCTCTCTGGCTGCCCCTCTGGCTGCCCCTCTTGCTTCTTCTCTGCTGCCAAGCCTCTCACACCACACGTGCGTCTCATTGGAAGGAGCAGGCTGCTTGCCATTCTTGGGCAGGGAATCTTCCCACATGCCTCGTTTCCTCGAAGGGGAGTGCACACTGACCCAGAGCCTCCAGAGGATCTGCCGTCTCTCCAGCCACAAAGGCCTGTAGCCGAGTCCATGACAGCCTGTGGCATGGAGGGCTTCTGTGGCAGAGGGCCATGCTTCCCTGGCAGGGGCTCCTTCTCACACTGCTTTCCGTGGGGAAACACTGCGTGTGCCAAGGCTCTCCTGTGTGCACAAAATCTCTCCCCAGTGCCTGAGGTGCAGGGAATCCTCTTTGGACACAGAGCAATGTTCTGGGCAGACCTCCCATGCTGGGAGAGCCTCCACTTCCCCAACTGTCCAACTGCCTCAGGAACACACTTCTAGGGAGTGTGGGTCTAACAGGCAGAAGGGCCCGAGTGAGGAACGTGGATGGCAGGCCAAAGCCACTGTGCTGAGCATTCCCCCGGCAAGTCCCAGCTGAAGGCTCTGTGCACCAGGCTCAAGCTGGAATGAGCCTGTAGCCTGGCCTCCAGTCCCAGGCTTTCCCTGGGCACTGCTAGTTTGGGACCCATCCCAGGCTCAGCCAGGCCTCCCTAGGGCCTGTGCTGGCCTAGGAAACTGCCAGCCAGCAGGACCTCGACAGAGCACAGTTCATGCGAGCAGGCGCCAGGGTGTTGCCTGTGTGTGTCTTGCACTGCTGGGAAGCTGCGGGTCCAGAGGCTGTGTGTGCACGTGGCCACTGGGGCCTGAGCACAAGACAGGCATGACCCCACTTGCAAGCAGGACTCCTGCCACCTCTTTGCTGCCTGCCACACGCCCTCGCTGCCTGCACTGTCTTCACTGCTGGCAGGCCTCTGTGTGCACAGGCCAGTCTCCGCCAAGGAAACAGGGGGCTTGCTCTCCCCTTGCTAGGAGCTCCTCCTACAGCACTCTGGACCAGGGCACACACGCCCCTGGACCAGCAGCCTGCAAGGAAGCTGCCGCTGAGCCATGCAGAAAGGCCTGCAGCACTTGGCAGGGAGCCTTCGGCTGTGGACAGCTTGCCCTCTGCCAAGCCTCGGAGGAGCTCATGGACGATGGGGCCTGCAGCGTTTTCCATGGGAGAGCACTGGGGGCCCAAAGGCTCCCCTGTGCCTTCCGAGCCCCTTCCCACCCACAGGCCCTTGGCACCCACTCTGTTGCCAGAGGGAAGCCCTAAGCAGGGCTCTCGAGCTTGTGCAGCCAGAGTGCCTCCTGCTTGGAAATGGCCTCAGGAACTCATTTGAAGTGAGGCTGCTCCCATGCTTGGCAGCCAGCAGATGGTGCCATCGCTCCACCAAAAAACTCTCTGCTTTGCCTTCAGCCCTGGCTCGCCCTGCTGAGCTCTCTCTGCCTCAAGCAGAAACTCCAGTGTGCGTCCAGCCTACAGAAAGCAGAGTGCCTTTGCCTGAGCACTGCTATGCTGTGGCAGCACCCTGAAGGCCTCCCAGGGCCTTCTCTGCCCTAACCCAGTCGTGCCATTCGGCCCAGGCGGGGAGCAAAGTTCCCCCTTGGCAGGGCTCAGCGTGGGGCCTGTGTGTGGTTTCAGGGCTGGGAAAGGGCAGATCCTGAAGCTGGGTGCCCTCCTGTGAATGGGGCCTGCTGGGCAGAGCCGGCATGCCCTGGTTGGGATGTAGGAGATCTGGGGCCTTCAAGCTGCGTGCACATCCCCTCTCTGGCTGCCCCTCTGGCTGCCCCTCTTGCTTCTTCTCTGCTGCCAAGCCTCTCACACCACACGTGCGTCTCATTGGAAGGAGCAGGCTGCTTGCCATTCTTGGGCAGGGAATCTTCCCACATGCCTCGTTTCCTCGAAGGGGAGTGCACACTGACCCAGAGCCTCCAGAGGATCTGCCGTCTCTCCAGCCACAAAGGCCTGTAGCCGAGTCCATGACAGCCTGTGGCATGGAGGGCTTCTGTGGCAGAGGGCCATGCTTCCCTGGCAGGGGCTCCTTCTCACACTGCTTTCCGTGGGGAAACACTGCGTGTGCCAAGGCTCTCCTGTGTGCACAAAATCTCTCCCCAGTGCCTGAGGTGCAGGGAATCCTCTTTGGACACAGAGCAATGTTCTGGGCAGACCTCCCATGCTGGGAGAGCCTCCACTTCCCCAACTGTCCAACTGCCTCAGGAACACACTTCTAGGGAGTGTGGGTCTAACAGGCAGAAGGGCCCGAGTGAGGAACGTGGATGGCAGGCCAAAGCCACTGTGCTGAGCATTCGCCCGGCAAGTCCCAGCTGAAGGCTCTGTGCACCAGGCTCAAGCTGGAATGAGCCTGTAGCCTGGCCTCCAGTCCCAGGCTTTCCCTGGGCACTGCTAGTTTGGGACCCATCCCAGGCTCAGCCAGGCCTCCCTAGGGCCTGTGCTGGCCTAGGAAACTGCCAGCCAGCAGGACCTCGACAGAGCACAGTTCATGCGAGCAGGCCCCAGGGTGTTGCCTGTGTGTGTCTTGCACTGCTGGGAAGCTGCGGGTCCAGAGGCTGTGTGTGCACGTGGCCACTGGGGCCTGAGCACAAGACAGGCATGACCCCACTTGCAAGCAGGACTCCTGCCACCTCTTTGCTGCCTGCCACACGCCCTCGCTGCCTGCACTGTCTTCACTGCTGGCAGGCCTCTGTGTGCACAGGCCAGTCTCCGCCAAGGAAACAAGGGGCTTGCTCTCCCCTTGCTAGGAGCTCCTCCTACAGCACTCTGGACCAGGGCACACACGCCCCTGGACCAGCAGCCTGCAAGGAAGCTGCCGCTGAGCCATGCAGAAAGGCCTGTAGCACTTGGCAGGGAGCCTTCGGCTGTGGACAGCTTGCCCACTGCCCAGCCTCGGAGCAGTTCGTGGATGCTGGGGCCTGCAGCGTTGTCCATGGGAGAGCACTGGGGGCTCAAAGGCTCCCCTGTGCCTTCCGAGCCCCTTCCCACCCACAGGCCCTTGGCACCCACTCTGTTGCCAGAGGGAAGTCCTAAGCAGGGCTCTCGAGCTTGTGCAGCCAGAGTGCCTCCTGCTTGGAAATGGCCTCAGGAACTCATTTGAAGTGAGGCTGCTCCCATGCTTGGCAGCCAGCAGATGGTGCCATCGCTCCACCAAAAAACTCTCTGCTTTGCCTTCAGCCCTGGCTCGCCCTGCTGAGCTCTCTCTGCCTCAAGCAGAAACTCCAGTGTGCGTCCAGCCTACAGAAAGCAGAGTGCCTTTGCCTGAGCACTGCTATGCTGTGGCAGCACCCTGAAGGCCTCCCAGGGCCTTCTCTGCCCTAACCCAGTCGTGCCATTCGGCCCAGGCGGGGAGCAAAGTTCCCCCTTGGCAGGGCTCAGCGTGGGGCCTGTGTGTGGTTTCAGGGCTGGGAAAGGGCAGATCCTGAAGCTGGGTGCCCTCCTGTGAATGGGGCCTGCTGGGCAGAGCCGGCATGCCCTGGTTGGGATGTAGGAGATCTGGGGCCTTCAAGCTGCGTGCACATCCCCTCTCTGGCTGCCCCTCTGGCTGCCCCTCTTGCTTCTTCTCTGCTGCCAAGCCTCTCACACCACACGTGCGTCTCATTGGAAGGAGCAGGCTGCTTGCCATTCTTGGGCAGGGAATCTTCCCACACGCCTCGTTTCCTCGAAGGGGAGTGCACACTGACCCAGAGCCTCCAGAGGAGCTGCCGTCTCTCCAGCCACAAAGGCCTATAGCCGAGTCCATGACAGCCTGTGGCATGGAGGGCTTCTGTGGCAGAGGGCCATGCTTCCCTGGCAGGGGCTCCTTCTCACACTGCTTTCCGTGGGGAAACACTGCATGTGCCAAGGCTCTCCTGTGTGCACAAAATCTCTCCCCAGTGCCTGAGGTGCAGGGAATCCTCTTTGGACACAGAGCAATGTTCTGGGCAGACCTATCATGCTGGGAGAGCCTCCACTTCCCCAACTGTCCAACTGCCTCAGGAACACACTTCTAGGGAGTGTGGGTCTAACAGGCAGAAGGGCCCGAGTGAGGAACGTGGATGGCAGGCCAAAGCCACTGTGCTGAGCATTCGCCCGGCAAGTCCCAGCTGAAGGCTCTGTGCACCAGGCTCCAGCCTGAATGAGCCTGTAGCCTGGCCTCCAGTCCCAGGCTTTCCCTGGGCACTGCTAGTTTGGGACCCATCCCAGGCTCAGCCAGGCCTCCCTAGGGCCTGTGCTGGCCTAGGCCACTGCCAGCCAGCAGGACCTCGACAGAGCACAGTTCATGCGAGCAGGCCCCAGGGTGTTGCCTGTGTGTGTCTTGCACTGCTGGGAAGCTGCGGGTCCAGAGGCTGTGTGTGCACGTGGCCACTGGGGCCTGAGCACAAGACAGGCATGACCCCACTTGCAAGCAGGACTCCTGCCACCTCTTTGCTGCCTGCCACACGCCCTCGCTGCCTGCACTGTCTTCACTGCTGGCAGGCCTCTGTGTGCACAGGCCAGTCTCCGCCAAGGAAACAGGGGGCTTGCTCTCCCCTTGCTAGGAGCTCCTCCTACAGCACTCTGGACCAGGGCACACACGCCCCTGGACCAGCAGCCTGCAAGGAAGCTGCCGCTGAGCCATGCAGAAAGGCCTGCAGCACTTGGCAGGGAGCCTTCGGCTGTGGACAGCTTGCCCTCTGCCAAGCCTCGGAGGAGCTCATGGACGATGGGGCCTGCAGCGTTTTCCATGGGAGAGCACTGGGGGCCCAAAGGCTCCCCTGTGCCTTCCGAGCCCCTTCCCACCCACAGGCCCTTGGCACCCACTCTGTTGCCAGAGGGAAGCCCTAAGCAGGACTCTCGAGCCTGTGCAGCCAGAGTGCCTCCTGCTTGGAAATGGCCTCAGGAACTCATTTGAAGTGAGGCTGCTCCCATGCTTGGCAGCCAGCAGATGGTGCCATCGCTCCACCAAAAAACTCTCTGCTTTGCCTTCAGCCCTGGCTCGCCCTGCTGAGCTCTCTCTGCCTCAAGCAGAAACTCCAGTGTGCGTCCAGCCTACAGAAAGCAGAGTGCCTTTGCCTGAGCACTGCTATGCTGTGGCAGCACCCTGAAGGCCTCCCAGGGCCTTCTCTGCCCTAACCCAGTCGTGCCATTCGGCCCAGGCGGGGAGCAAAGTTCCCCCTTGGCAGGGCTCAGCGTGGGGCCTGTGTGTGGTTTCAGGGCTGGGAAAGGGCAGATCCTGAAGCTGGGTGCCCTCCTGTGAATGGGGCCTGCTGGGCAGAGCCGGCATGCCCTGGTTGGGATGTAGGAGATCTGGGGCCTTCAAGCTGCGTGCACATCCCCTCTCTGGCTGCCCCTCTGGCTGCCCCTCTTGCTTCTTCTCTGCTGCCAAGCCTCTCACACCACACGTGCGTCTCATTGGAAGGAGCAGGCTGCTTGCCATTCTTGGGCAGGGAATCTTCCCACATGCCTCGTTTCCTCGAAGGGGAGTGCACACTGACCCAGAGCCTCCAGAGGATCTGCCGTCTCTCCAGCCACAAAGGCCTGTAGCCGAGTCCATGACAGCCTGTGGCATGGAGGGCTTCTGTGGCAGAGGGCCATGCTTCCCTGGCAGGGGCTCCTTCTCACACTGCTTTCCGTGGGGAAACACTGCGTGTGCCAAGGCTCTCCTGTGTGCACAAAATCTCTCCCCAGTGCCTGAGGTGCAGGGAATCCTCTTTGGACACAGAGCAATGTTCTGGGCAGACCTCCCATGCTGGGAGAGCCTCCACTTCCCCAACTGTCCAACTGCCTCAGGAACACACTTCTAGGGAGTGTGGGTCTAACAGGCAGAAGGGCCCGAGTGAGGAACGTGGATGGCAGGCCAAAGCCACTGTGCTGAGCATTCGCCCGGCAAGTCCCAGCTGAAGGCTCTGTGCACCAGGCTCAAGCTGGAATGAGCCTGTAGCCTGGCCTCCAGTCCCAGGCTTTCCCTGGGCACTGCTAGTTTGGGACCCATCCCAGGCTCAGCCAGGCCTCCCTAGGGCCTGTGCTGGCCTAGGAAACTGCCAGCCAGCAGGACCTCGACAGAGCACAGTTCATGCGAGCAGGCCCCAGGGTGTTGCCTGTGTGTGTCTTGCACTGCTGGGAAGCTGCGGGTCCAGAGGCTGTGTGTGCACGTGGCCACTGGGGCCTGAGCACAAGACAGGCATGACCCCACTTGCAAGCAGGACTCCTGCCACCTCTTTGCTGCCTGCCACACGCCCTCGCTGCCTGCACTGTCTTCACTGCTGGCAGGCCTCTGTGTGCACAGGCCAGTCTCCGCCAAGGAAACAAGGGGCTTGCTCTCCCCTTGCTAGGAGCTCCTCCTACAGCACTCTGGACCAGGGCACACACGCCCCTGGACCAGCAGCCTGCAAGGAAGCTGCCGCTGAGCCATGCAGAAAGGCCTGTAGCACTTGGCAGGGAGCCTTCGGCTGTGGACAGCTTGCCCACTGCCCAGCCTCGGAGCAGTTCGTGGATGCTGGGGCCTGCAGCGTTGTCCATGGGAGAGCACTGGGGGCTCAAAAGCTCCCCTGTGCCTTCCGAGCCCGTTCCCACCCACAGGCCCTTGGCACCCACTCTGTTGCCAGAGGGAAGTCCTAAGCAGGGCTCTCGAGCTTGTGCAGCCAGAGTGCCTCCTGCTTGGAAATGGCCTCAGGAACTCATTTGAAGTGAGGCTGCTCCCATGCTTGGCAGCCAGCAGATGGTGCCATCGCTCCACCAAAAAACTCTCTGCTTTGCCTTCAGCCCTGGCTCGCCCTGCTGAGCTCTCTCTGCCTCAAGCAGAAACTCCAGTGTGCGTCCAGCCTACAGAAAGCAGAGTGCCTTTGCCTGAGCACTGCTATGCTGTGGCAGCACCCTGAAGGCCTCCCAGGGCCTTCTCTGCCCTAACCCAGTCGTGCCATTCGGCCCAGGCGGGGAGCAAAGTTCCCCCTTGGCAGGGCTCAGCGTGGGGCCTGTGTGTGGTTTCAGGGCTGGGAAAGGGCAGATCCTGAAGCTGGGTGCCCTCCTGTGAATGGGGCCTGCTGGGCAGAGCCGGCATGCCCTGGTTGGGATGTAGGAGATCTGGGGCCTTCAAGCTGCGTGCACATCCCCTCTCTGGCTGCCCCTCTGGCTGCCCCTCTTGCTTCTTCTCTGCTGCCAAGCCTCTCACACCACACGTGCGTCTCATTGGAAGGAGCAGGCTGCTTGCCATTCTTGGGCAGGGAATCTTCCCACACGCCTCGTTTCCTCGAAGGGGAGTGCACACTGACCCAGAGCCTCCAGAGGAGCTGCCGTCTCTCCAGCCACAAAGGCCTGTAGCCGAGTCCATGACAGCCTGTGGCATGGAGGGCTTCTGTGGCAGAGGGCCATGCTTCCCTGGCAGGGGCTCCTTCTCACACTGCTTTCCGTGGGGAAACACTGCATGTGCCAAGGCTCTCCTGTGTGCACAAAATCTCTCCCCAGTGCCTGAGGTGCAGGGAATCCTCTTTGGACACAGAGCAATGTTCTGGGCAGACCTATCATGCTGGGAGAGCCTCCACTTCCCCAACTGTCCAACTGCCTCAGGAACACACTTCTAGGGAGTGTGGGTCTAACAGGCAGAAGGGCCCGAGTGAGGAACGTGGATGGCAGGCCAAAGCCACTGTGCTGAGCATTCGCCCGGCAAGTCCCAGCTGAAGGCTCTGTGCACCAGGCTCCAGCCTGAATGAGCCTGTAGCCTGGCCTCCAGTCCCAGGCTTTCCCTGGGCACTGCTAGTTTGGGACCCATCCCAGGCTCAGCCAGGCCTCCCTAGGGCCTGTGCTGGCCTAGGCCACTGCCAGCCAGCAGGACCTCGACAGAGCACAGTTCATGCGAGCAGGCCCCAGGGTGTTGCCTGTGTGTGTCTTGCACTGCTGGGAAGCTGCGGGTCCAGAGGCTGTGTGTGCACGTGGCCACTGGGGCCTGAGCACAAGACAGGCATGACCCCACTTGCAAGCAGGACTCCTGCCACCTCTTTGCTGCCTGCCACACGCCCTCGCTGCCTGCACTGTCTTCACTGCTGGCAGGCCTCTGTGTGCACAGGCCAGTCTCCGCCAAGGAAACAAGGGGCTTGCTCTCCCCTTGCTAGGAGCTCCTCCTACAGCACTCTGGACCAGGGCACACACGCCCCTGGACCAGCAGCCTGCAAGGAAGCTGCCGCTGAGCCATGCAGAAAGGCCTGCAGCACTTGGCAGGGAGCCTTCGGCTGTGGACAGCTTGCCCTCTGCCAAGCCTCGGAGGAGCTCATGGACGATGGGGCCTGCAGCGTTTTCCATGGGAGAGCACTGGGGGCCCAAAGGCTCCCCTGTGCCTTCCGAGCCCCTTCCCACCCACAGGCCCTTGGCACCCACTCTGTTGCCAGAGGGAAGTCCTAAGCAGGGCTCTCGAGCTTGTGCAGCCAGAGTGCCTCCTGCTTGGAAATGGCCTCAGGAACTCATTTGAAGTGAGGCTGCTCCCATGCTTGGCAGCCAGCAGATGGTGCCATCGCTCCACCAAAAAACTCTCTGCTTTGCCTTCAGCCCTGGCTCGCCCTGCTGAGCTCTCTCTGCCTCAAGCAGAAACTCCAGTGTGCGTCCAGCCTACAGAAAGCAGAGTGCCTTTGCCTGAGCACTGCTATGCTGTGGCAGCACCCTGAAGGCCTCCCAGGGCCTTCTCTGCCCTAACCCAGTCGTGCCATTCGGCCCAGGCGGGGAGCAAAGTTCCCCCTTGGCAGGGCTCAGCGTGGGGCCTGTGTGTGGTTTCAGGGCTGGGAAAGGGCAGATCCTGAAGCTGGGTGCCCTCCTGTGAATGGGGCCTGCTGGGCAGAGCCGGCATGCCCTGGTTGGGATGTAGGAGATCTGGGGCCTTCAAGCTGCGTGCACATCCCCTCTCTGGCTGCCCCTCTGGCTGCCCCTCTTGCTTCTTCTCTGCTGCCAAGCCTCTCACACCACACGTGCGTCTCATTGGAAGGAGCAGGCTGCTTGCCATTCTTGGGCAGGGAATCTTCCCACATGCCTCGTTTCCTCGAAGGGGAGTGCACACTGACCCAGAGCCTCCAGAGGATCTGCCGTCACTCCAGCCACAAAGGCCTGTAGCCGAGTCCATGACAGCCTGTGGCATGGAGGGCTTCTGTGGCAGAGGGCCATGCTTCCCTGGCAGGGGCTCCTTCTCACACTGCTTTCCGTGGGGAAACACTGCGTGTGCCAAGGCTCTCCTGTGTGCACAAAATCTCTCCCCAGTGCCTGAGGTGCAGGGAATCCTCTTTGGACACAGAGCAATGTTCTGGGCAGACCTCCCATGCTGGGAGAGCCTCCACTTCCCCAACTGTCCAACTGCCTCAGGAACACACTTCTAGGGAGTGTGGGTCTAACAGGCAGAAGGGCCCGAGTGAGGAACGTGGATGGCAGGCCAAAGCCACTGTGCTGAGCATTCCCCCGGCAAGTCCCAGCTGAAGGCTCTGTGCACCAGGCTCCAGCTGGAATGAGCCTGTAGCCTGGCCTCCAGTCCCAGGCTTTCCCTGGGCACTGCTAGTTTGGGACCCATCCCAGGCTCAGCCAGGCCTCCCTAGGGCCTGTGCTGGCCTAGGCCACTGCCAGCCAGCAGGACCTCGACAGAGCACAGTTCATGCGAGCAGGCCCCAGGGTGTTGCCTGTGTGTGTCTTGCACTGCTGGGAAGCTGCGGGTCCAGAGGCTGTGTGTGCACGTGGCCACTGGGGCCTGAGCACAAGACAGGCATGACCCCACTTGCAAGCAGGACTCCTGCCACCTCTTTGCTGCCTGCCACACGCCCTCGCTGCCTGCACTGTCTTCACTGCTGGCAGGCCTCTGTGTGCACAGGCCAGTCTCCGCCAAGGAAACAGGGGGCTTGCTCTCCCCTTGCTAGGAGCTCCTCCTACAGCACTCTGGACCAGGGCACACACGCCCCTGGACCAGCAGCCTGCAAGGAAGCTGCCGCTGAGCCATGCAGAAAGGCCTGTAGCACTTGGCAGGGAGCCTTCGGCTGTGGACAGCTTGCCCACTGCCCAGCCTCGGAGGAGCTCATGGACGATGGGGCCTGCAGCGTTTTCCATGGGAGAGCACTGGGGGCTCAAAGGCTCCCCTGTGCCTTCCGAGCCCCTTCCCACCCACAGGCCCTTGGCACCCACTCTGTTGCCAGAGGGAAGTCCTAAGCAGGGCTCTCGAGCTTGTGCAGCCAGAGTGCCTCCTGCTTGGAAATGGCCTCAGGAACTCATTTGAAGTGAGGCTGCTCCCATGCTTGGCAGCCAGCAGATGGTGCCATCGCTCCACCAAAAAACTCTCTGCTTTGCCTTCAGCCCTGGCTCGCCCTGCTGAGCTCTCTCTGCCTCAAGCAGAAACTCCAGTGTGCGTCCAGCCTACAGAAAGCAGAGTGCCTTTGCCTGAGCACTGCTATGCTGTGGCAGCACCCTGAAGGCCTCCCAGGGCCTTCTCTGCCCTAACCCAGTCGTGCCATTCGGCCCAGGCGGGGAGCAAAGTTCCCCCTTGGCAGGGCTCAGCGTGGGGCCTGTGTGTGGTTTCAGGGCTGGGAAAGGGCAGATCCTGAAGCTGGGTGCCCTCCTGTGAATGGGGCCTGCTGGGCAGAGCCGGCATGCCCTGGTTGGGATGTAGGAGATCTGGGGCCTTCAAGCTGCGTGCACATCCCCTCTCTGGCTGCCCCTCTGGCTGCCCCTCTTGCTTCTTCTCTGCTGCCAAGCCTCTCACACCACACGTGAGTCTCATTGGAAGGAGCAGGCTGCTTGCCATTCTTGGGCAGGGAATCTTCCCACACGCCTCGTTTCCTCGAAGGGGAGTGCACACTGACCCAGAGCCTCCAGAGGATCTGCCGTCTCTCCAGCCACAAAGGCCTGTAGCCGAGTCCATGACAGCCTGTGGCATGGAGGGCTTCTGTGGCAGAGGGCCATGCTTCCCTGGCAGGGGCTCCTTCTCACACTGCTTTCCGTGGGGAAACACTGCGTGTGCCAAGGCTCTCCTGTGTGCACAAAATCTCTCCCCAGTGCCTGAGGTGCAGGGAATCCTCTTTGGACACAGAGCAATGTTCTGGGCAGACCTCCCATGCTGGGAGAGCCTCCACTTCCCCAACTGTCCAACTGCCTCAGGAACACACTTCTAGGGAGTGTGGGTCTAACAGGCAGAAGGGCCCGAGTGAGGAACGTGGATGGCAGGCCAAAGCCACTGTGCTGAGCATTCGCCCGGCAAGTCCCAGCTGAAGGCTCTGTGCACCAGGCTCAAGCTGGAATGAGCCTGTAGCCTGGCCTCCAGTCCCAGGCTTTCCCTGGGCACTGCTAGTTTGGGACCCATCCCAGGCTCAGCCAGGCCTCCCTAGGGCCTGTGCTGGCCTAGGCCACTGCCAGCCAGCAGCACCTCGACAGAGCACAGTTCATGCGAGCAGGCCCCAGGGTGTTGCCTGTGTGTGTCTTGCACTGCTGGGAAGCTGCGGGTCCAGAGGCTGTGTGTGCACGTGGCCACTGGGGCCTGAGCACAAGACAGGCATGACCCCACTTGCAAGCAGGACTCCTGCCACCTCTTTGCTGCCTGCCACACGCCCTCGCTGCCTGCACTGTCTTCACTGCTGGCAGGCCTCTGTGTGCACAGGCCAGTCTCCGCCAAGGAAACAAGGGGCTTGCTCTCCCCTTGCTAGGAGCTCCTCCTACAGCACTCTGGACCAGGGCACACACGCCCCTGGACCAGCAGCCTGCAAGGAAGCTGCCGCTGAGCCATGCAGAAAGGCCTGCAGCACTTGGCAGGGAGCCTTCGGCTGTGGACAGCTTGCCCTCTGCCCAGCCTCGGAGGAGCTCATGGACGATGGGGCCTGCAGCGTTTTCCATGGGAGAGCACTGGGGGCCCAAAGGCTCCCCTGTGCCTTCCGAGCCCCTTCCCACCCACAGGCCCTTGGCACCCACTCTGTTGCCAGAGGGAAGTCCTAAGCAGGGCTCTCGAGCTTGTGCAGCCAGAGTGCCTCCTGCTTGGAAATGGCCTCAGGAACTCATTTGAAGTGAGGCTGCTCCCATGCTTGGCAGCCAGCAGATGGTGCCATCGCTCCACCAAAAAACTCTCTGCTTTGCCTTCAGCCCTGGCTCGCCCTGCTGAGCTCTCTCTGCCTCAAGCAGAAACTCCAGTGTGCGTCCAGCCTACAGAAAGCAGAGTGCCTTTGCCTGAGCACTGCTATGCTGTGGCAGCACCCTGAAGGCCTCCCAGGGCCTTCTCTGCCCTAACCCAGTCGTGCCATTCGGCCCAGGCGGGGAGCAAAGTTCCCCCTTGGCAGGGCTCAGCGTGGGGCCTGTGTGTGGTTTCAGGGCTGGGAAAGGGCAGATCCTGAAGCTGGGTGCCCTCCTGTGAATGGGGCCTGCTGGGCAGAGCCGGCATGCCCTGGTTGGGATGTAGGAGATCTGGGGCCTTCAAGCTGCGTGCACATCCCCTCTCTGGCTGCCCCTCTGGCTGCCCCTCTTGCTTCTTCTCTGCTGCCAAGCCTCTCACACCACACGTGCGTCTCATTGGAAGGAGCAGGCTGCTTGCCATTCTTGGGCAGGGAATCTTCCCACATGCCTCGTTTCCTCGAAGGGGAGTGCACACTGACCCAGAGCCTCCAGAGGATCTGCCGTCTCTCCAGCCACAAAGGCCTATAGCCGAGTCCATGACAGCCTGTGGCATGGAGGGCTTCTGTGGCAGAGGGCCATGCTTCCCTGGCAGGGGCTCCTTCTCACACTGCTTTCCGTGGGGAAACACTGCGTGTGCCAAGGCTCTCCTGTGTGCACAAAATCTCTCCCCAGTGCCTGAGGTGCAGGGAATCCTCTTTGGACACAGAGCAATGTTCTGGGCAGACCTCCCATGCTGGGAGAGCCTCCACTTCCCCAACTGTCCAACTGCCTCAGGAACACACTTCTAGGGAGTGTGGGTCTAACAGGCAGAAGGGCCCGAGTGAGGAACGTGGATGGCAGGCCAAAGCCACTGTGCTGAGCATTCGCCCGGCAAGTCCCAGCTGAAGGCTCTGTGCACCAGGCTCAAGCTGGAATGAGCCTGTAGCCTGGCCTCCAGTCCCAGGCTTTCCCTGGGCACTGCTAGTTTGGGACCCATCCCAGGCTCAGCCAGGCCTCCCTAGGGCCTGTGCTGGCCTAGGCCACTGCCAGCCAGCAGGACCTCGACAGAGCACAGTTCATGCGAGCAGGCCCCAGGGTGTTGCCTGTGTGTGTCTTGCACTGCTGGGAAGCTGCGGGTCCAGAGGCTGTGTGTGCACGTGGCCACTGGGGCCTGAGCACAAGACAGGCATGACCCCACTTGCAAGCAGGACTCCTGCCACCTCTTTGCTGCCTGCCACACGCCCTCGCTGCCTGCACTGTCTTCACTGCTGGCAGGCCTCTGTGTGCACAGGCCAGTCTCCGCCAAGGAAACAAGGGGTTTGCTCTCCCCTTGCTAGGAGCTCCTCCTACAGCACTCTGGACCAGGGCACACACGCCCCTGGACCAGCAGCCTGCAAGGAAGCTGCCGCTGAGCCATGCAGAAAGGCCTGTAGCACTTGGCAGGGAGCCTTCGGCTGTGGACAGCTTGCCCACTGCCCAGCCTCGGAGCAGTTCGTGGATGCTGGGGCCTGCAGCGTTTTCCATGGGAGAGCACTGGGGGCTCAAAGGCTCCCCTGTGCCTTCCGAGCCCCTTCCCACCCACAGGCCCTTGGCACCCACTCTGTTGCCAGAGGGAAGTCCTAAGCAGGGCTCTCGAGCTTGTGCAGCCAGAGTGCCTCCTGCTTGGAAATGGCCTCAGGAACTCATTTGAAGTGAGGCTGCTCCCATGCTTGGCAGCCAGCAGATGGTGCCATCGCTCCACCAAAAAACTCTCTGCTTTGCCTTCAGCCCTGGCTCGCCCTGCTGAGCTCTCTCTGCCTCAAGCAGAAACTCCAGTGTGCGTCCAGCCTACAGAAAGCAGAGTGCCTTTGCCTGAGCACTGCTATGCTGTGGCAGCACCCTGAAGGCCTCCCAGGGCCTTCTCTGCCCTAACCCAGTCGTGCCATTCGGCCCAGGCGGGGAGCAAAGTTCCCCCTTGGCAGGGCTCAGCGTGGGGCCTGTGTGTGGTTTCAGGGCTGGGAAAGGGCAGATCCTGAAGCTGGGTGCCCTCCTGTGAATGGGGCCTGCTGGGCAGAGCCGGCATGCCCTGGTTGGGATGTAGGAGATCTGGGGCCTTCAAGCTGCGTGCACATCCCCTCTCTGGCTGCCCCTCTGGCTGCCCCTCTTGCTTCTTCTCTGCTGCCAAGCCTCTCACACCACACGTGCGTCTCATTGGAAGGAGCAGGCTGCTTGCCATTCTTGGGCAGGGAATCTTCCCACACGCCTCGTTTCCTCGAAGGGGAGTGCACACTGACCCAGAGCCTCCAGAGGAGCTGCCGTCTCTCCAGCCACAAAGGCCTATAGCCGAGTCCATGACAGCCTGTGGCATGGAGGGCTTCTGTGGCAGAGGGCCATGCTTCCCTGGCAGGGGCTCCTTCTCACACTGCTTTCCGTGGGGAAACACTGCATGTGCCAAGGCTCTCCTGTGTGCACAAAATCTCTCCCCAGTGCCTGAGGTGCAGGGAATCCTCTTTGGACACAGAGCAATGTTCTGGGCAGACCTATCATGCTGGGAGAGCCTCCACTTCCCCAACTGTCCAACTGCCTCAGGAACACACTTCTAGGGAGTGTGGGTCTAACAGGCAGAAGGGCCCGAGTGAGGAACGTGGATGGCAGGCCAAAGCCACTGTGCTGAGCATTCGCCCGGCAAGTCCCAGCTGAAGGCTCTGTGCACCAGGCTCCAGCCTGAATGAGCCTGTAGCCTGGCCTCCAGTCCCAGGCTTTCCCTGGGCACTGCTAGTTTGGGACCCATCCCAGGCTCAGCCAGGCCTCCCTAGGGCCTGTGCTGGCCTAGGCCACTGCCAGCCAGCAGCACCTCGACAGAGCACAGTTCATGCGAGCAGGCCCCAGGGTGTTGCCTGTGTGTGTCTTGCACTGCTGGGAAGCTGCGGGTCCAGAGGCTGTGTGTGCACGTGGCCACTGGGGCCTGAGCACAAGACAGGCATGACCCCACTTGCAAGCAGGACTCCTGCCACCTCTTTGCTGCCTGCCACACGCCCTCGCTGCCTGCACTGTCTTCACTGCTGGCAGGCCTCTGTGTGCACAGGCCAGTCTCCGCCAAGGAAACAAGGGGCTTGCTCTCCCCTTGCTAGGAGCTCCTCCTACAGCACTCTGGACCAGGGCACACACGCCCCTGGACCAGCAGCCTGCAAGGAAGCTGCCGCTGAGCCATGCAGAAAGGCCTGCAGCACTTGGCAGGGAGCCTTCGGCTGTGGACAGCTTGCCCTCTGCCAAGCCTCGGAGGAGCTCATGGACGATGGGGCCTGCAGCGTTTTCCATGGGAGAGCACTGGGGGCCCAAAGGCTCCCCTGTGCCTTCCGAGCCCCTTCCCACCCACAGGCCCTTGGCACCCACTCTGTTGCCAGAGGGAAGTCCTAAGCAGGGCTCTCGAGCTTGTGCAGCCAGAGTGCCTCCTGCTTGGAAATGGCCTCAGGAACTCATTTGAAGTGAGGCTGCTCCCATGCTTGGCAGCCAGCAGATGGTGCCATCGCTCCACCAAAAAACTCTCTGCTTTGCCTTCAGCCCTGGCTCGCCCTGCTGAGCTCTCTCTGCCTCAAGCAGAAACTCCAGTGTGCGTCCAGCCTACAGAAAGCAGAGTGCCTTTGCCTGAGCACTGCTATGCTGTGGCAGCACCCTGAAGGCCTCCCAGGGCCTTCTCTGCCCTAACCCAGTCGTGCCATTCGGCCCAGGCGGGGAGCAAAGTTCCCCCTTGGCAGGGCTCAGCGTGGGGCCTGTGTGTGGTTTCAGGGCTGGGAAAGGGCAGATCCTGAAGCTGGGTGCCCTCCTGTGAATGGGGCCTGCTGGGCAGAGCCGGCATGCCCTGGTTGGGATGTAGGAGATCTGGGGCCTTCAAGCTGCGTGCACATCCCCTCTCTGGCTGCCCCTCTGGCTGCCCCTCTTGCTTCTTCTCTGCTGCCAAGCCTCTCACACCACACGTGCGTCTCATTGGAAGGAGCAGGCTGCTTGCCATTCTTGGGCAGGGAATCTTCCCACATGCCTCGTTTCCTCGAAGGGGAGTGCACACTGACCCAGAGCCTCCAGAGGATCTGCCGTCACTCCAGCCACAAAGGCCTGTAGCCGAGTCCATGACAGCCTGTGGCATGGAGGGCTTCTGTGGCAGAGGGCCATGCTTCCCTGGCAGGGGCTCCTTCTCACACTGCTTTCCTTGGGAAACACTGCGTGTGCCAAGGCTCTCCTGTGTGCACAAAATCTCTCCCCAGTGCCTGAGGTGCAGGGAATCCTCTTTGGACACAGAGCAATGTTCTGGGCAGACCTCCCATGCTGGGAGAGCCTCCACTTCCCCAACTGTCCAACTGCCTCAGGAACACACTTCTAGGGAGTGTGGGTCTAACAGGCAGAAGGGCCCGAGTGAGGAACGTGGATGGCAGGCCAAAGCCACTGTGCTGAGCATTCCCCCGGCAAGTCCCAGCTGAAGGCTCTGTGCACCAGGCTCCAGCTGGAATGAGCCTGTAGCCTGGCCTCCAGTCCCAGGCTTTCCCTGGGCACTGCTAGTTTGGGACCCATCCCAGGCTCAGCCAGGCCTCCCTAGGGCCTGTGCTGGCCTAGGCCACTGCCAGCCAGCAGGACCTCGACAGAGCACAGTTCATGCGAGCAGGCCCCAGGGTGTTGCCTGTGTGTGTCTTGCACTGCTGGGAAGCTGCGGGTCCAGAGGCTGTGTGTGCACGTGGCCACTGGGGCCTGAGCACAAGACAGGCATGACCCCACTTGCAAGCAGGACTCCTGCCACCTCTTTGCTGCCTGCCACACGCCCTCGCTGCCTGCACTGTCTTCACTGCTGGCAGGCCTCTGTGTGCACAGGCCAGTCTCCGCCAAGGAAACAGGGGGCTTGCTCTCCCCTTGCTAGGAGCTCCTCCTACAGCACTCTGGACCAGGGCACACACGCCCCTGGACCAGCAGCCTGCAAGGAAGCTGCCGCTGAGCCATGCAGAAAGGCCTGTAGCACTTGGCAGGGAGCCTTCGGCTGTGGACAGCTTGCCCACTGCCCAGCCTCGGAGGAGCTCATGGACGATGGGGCCTGCAGCGTTTTCCATGGGAGAGCACTGGGGGCTCAAAGGCTCCCCTGTGCCTTCCGAGCCCCTTCCCACCCACAGGCCCTTGGCACCCACTCTGTTGCCAGAGGGAAGTCCTAAGCAGGGCTCTCGAGCTTGTGCAGCCAGAGTGCCTCCTGCTTGGAAATGGCCTCAGGAACTCATTTGAAGTGAGGCTGCTCCCATGCTTGGCAGCCAGCAGATGGTGCCATCGCTCCACCAAAAAACTCTCTGCTTTGCCTTCAGCCCTGGCTCGCCCTGCTGAGCTCTCTCTGCCTCAAGCAGAAACTCCAGTGTGCGTCCAGCCTACAGAAAGCAGAGTGCCTTTGCCTGAGCACTGCTATGCTGTGGCAGCACCCTGAAGGCCTCCCAGGGCCTTCTCTGCCCTAACCCAGTCGTGCCATTCGGCCCAGGCGGGGAGCAAAGTTCCCCCTTGGCAGGGCTCAGCGTGGGGCCTGTGTGTGGTTTCAGGGCTGGGAAAGGGCAGATCCTGAAGCTGGGTGCCCTCCTGTGAATGGGGCCTGCTGGGCAGAGCCGGCATGCCCTGGTTGGGATGTAGGAGATCTGGGGCCTTCAAGCTGCGTGCACATCCCCTCTCTGGCTGCCCCTCTGGCTGCCCCTCTTGCTTCTTCTCTGCTGCCAAGCCTCTCACACCACACGTGCGTCTCATTGGAAGGAGCAGGCTGCTTGCCATTCTTGGGCAGGGAATCTTCCCACACGCCTCGTTTCCTCGAAGGGGAGTGCACACTGACCCAGAGCCTCCAGAGGATCTGCCGTCTCTCCAGCCACAAAGGCCTGTAGCCGAGTCCATGACAGCCTGTGGCATGGAGGGCTTCTGTGGCAGAGGGCCATGCTTCCCTGGCAGGGGCTCCTTCTCACACTGCTTTCCGTGGGGAAACACTGCGTGTGCCAAGGCTCTCCTGTGTGCACAAAATCTCTCCCCAGTGCCTGAGGTGCAGGGAATCCTCTTTGGACACAGAGCAATGTTCTGGGCAGACCTCCCATGCTGGGAGAGCCTCCACTTCCCCAACTGTCCAACTGCCTCAGGAACACACTTCTAGGGAGTGTGGGTCTAACAGGCAGAAGGGCCCGAGTGAGGAACGTGGATGGCAGGCCAAAGCCACTGTGCTGAGCATTCGCCCGGCAAGTCCCAGCTGAAGGCTCTGTGCACCAGGCTCAAGCTGGAATGAGCCTGTAGCCTGGCCTCCAGTCCCAGGCTTTCCCTGGGCACTGCTAGTTTGGGACCCATCCCAGGCTCAGCCAGGCCTCCCTAGGGCCTGTGCTGGCCTAGGCCACTGCCAGCCAGCAGCACCTCGACAGAGCACAGTTCATGCGAGCAGGCCCCAGGGTGTTGCCTGTGTGTGTCTTGCACTGCTGGGAAGCTGCGGGTCCAGAGGCTGTGTGTGCACGTGGCCACTGGGGCCTGAGCACAAGACAGGCATGACCCCACTTGCAAGCAGGACTCCTGCCACCTCTTTGCTGCCTGCCACACGCCCTCGCTGCCTGCACTGTCTTCACTGCTGGCAGGCCTCTGTGTGCACAGGCCAGTCTCCGCCAAGGAAACAAGGGGCTTGCTCTCCCCTTGCTAGGAGCTCCTCCTACAGCACTCTGGACCAGGGCACACACGCCCCTGGACCAGCAGCCTGCAAGGAAGCTGCCGCTGAGCCATGCAGAAAGGCCTGCAGCACTTGGCAGGGAGCCTTCGGCTGTGGACAGCTTGCCCTCTGCCCAGCCTCGGAGGAGCTCATGGACGATGGGGCCTGCAGCGTTTTCCATGGGAGAGCACTGGGGGCCCAAAGGCTCCCCTGTGCCTTCCGAGCCCCTTCCCACCCACAGGCCCTTGGCACCCACTCTGTTGCCAGAGGGAAGTCCTAAGCAGGGCTCTCGAGCTTGTGCAGCCAGAGTGCCTCCTGCTTGGAAATGGCCTCAGGAACTCATTTGAAGTGAGGCTGCTCCCATGCTTGGCAGCCAGCAGATGGTGCCATCGCTCCACCAAAAAACTCTCTGCTTTGCCTTCAGCCCTGGCTCGCCCTGCTGAGCTCTCTCTGCCTCAAGCAGAAACTCCAGTGTGCGTCCAGCCTACAGAAAGCAGAGTGCCTTTGCCTGAGCACTGCTATGCTGTGGCAGCACCCTGAAGGCCTCCCAGGGCCTTCTCTGCCCTAACCCAGTCGTGCCATTCGGCCCAGGCGGGGAGCAAAGTTCCCCCTTGGCAGGGCTCAGCGTGGGGCCTGTGTGTGGTTTCAGGGCTGGGAAAGGGCAGATCCTGAAGCTGGGTGCCCTCCTGTGAATGGGGCCTGCTGGGCAGAGCCGGCATGCCCTGGTTGGGATGTAGGAGATCTGGGGCCTTCAAGCTGCGTGCACATCCCCTCTCTGGCTGCCCCTCTGGCTGCCCCTCTTGCTTCTTCTCTGCTGCCAAGCCTCTCACACCACACGTGCGTCTCATTGGAAGGAGCAGGCTGCTTGCCATTCTTGGGCAGGGAATCTTCCCACACGCCTCGTTTCCTCGAAGGGGAGTGCACACTGACCCAGAGCCTCCAGAGGAGCTGCCGTCTCTCCAGCCACAAAGGCCTATAGCCGAGTCCATGACAGCCTGTGGCATGGAGGGCTTCTGTGGCAGAGGGCCATGCTTCCCTGGCAGGGGCTCCTTCTCACACTGCTTTCCGTGGGGAAACACTGCATGTGCCAAGGCTCTCCTGTGTGCACAAAATCTCTCCCCAGTGCCTGAGGTGCAGGGAATCCTCTTTGGACACAGAGCAATGTTCTGGGCAGACCTATCATGCTGGGAGAGCCTCCACTTCCCCAACTGTCCAACTGCCTCAGGAACACACTTCTAGGGAGTGTGGGTCTAACAGGCAGAAGGGCCCGAGTGAGGAACGTGGATGGCAGGCCAAAGCCACTGTGCTGAGCATTCGCCCGGCAAGTCCCAGCTGAAGGCTCTGTGCACCAGGCTCCAGCCTGAATGAGCCTGTAGCCTGGCCTCCAGTCCCAGGCTTTCCCTGGGCACTGCTAGTTTGGGACCCATCCCAGGCTCAGCCAGGCCTCCCTAGGGCCTGTGCTGGCCTAGGCCACTGCCAGCCAGCAGCACCTCGACAGAGCACAGTTCATGCGAGCAGGCCCCAGGGTGTTGCCTGTGTGTGTCTTGCACTGCTGGGAAGCTGCGGGTCCAGAGGCTGTGTGTGCACGTGGCCACTGGGGCCTGAGCACAAGACAGGCATGACCCCACTTGCAAGCAGGACTCCTGCCACCTCTTTGCTGCCTGCCACACGCCCTCGCTGCCTGCACTGTCTTCACTGCTGGCAGGCCTCTGTGTGCACAGGCCAGTCTCCGCCAAGGAAACAAGGGGCTTGCTCTCCCCTTGCTAGGAGCTCCTCCTACAGCACTCTGGACCAGGGCACACACGCCCCTGGACCAGCAGCCTGCAAGGAAGCTGCCGCTGAGCCATGCAGAAAGGCCTGCAGCACTTGGCAGGGAGCCTTCGGCTGTGGACAGCTTGCCCTCTGCCAAGCCTCGGAGGAGCTCATGGACGATGGGGCCTGCAGCGTTTTCCATGGGAGAGCACTGGGGGCCCAAAGGCTCCCCTGTGCCTTCCGAGCCCCTTCCCACCCACAGGCCCTTGGCACCCACTCTGTTGCCAGAGGGAAGTCCTAAGCAGGGCTCTCGAGCTTGTGCAGCCAGAGTGCCTCCTGCTTGGAAATGGCCTCAGGAACTCATTTGAAGTGAGGCTGCTCCCATGCTTGGCAGCCAGCAGATGGTGCCATCGCTCCACCAAAAAACTCTCTGCTTTGCCTTCAGCCCTGGCTCGCCCTGCTGAGCTCTCTCTGCCTCAAGCAGAAACTCCAGTGTGCGTCCAGCCTACAGAAAGCAGAGTGCCTTTGCCTGAGCACTGCTATGCTGTGGCAGCACCCTGAAGGCCTCCCAGGGCCTTCTCTGCCCTAACCCAGTCGTGCCATTCGGCCCAGGCGGGGAGCAAAGTTCCCCCTTGGCAGGGCTCAGCGTGGGGCCTGTGTGTGGTTTCAGGGCTGGGAAAGGGCAGATCCTGAAGCTGGGTGCCCTCCTGTGAATGGGGCCTGCTGGGCAGAGCCGGCATGCCCTGGTTGGGATGTAGGAGATCTGGGGCCTTCAAGCTGCGTGCACATCCCCTCTCTGGCTGCCCCTCTGGCTGCCCCTCTTGCTTCTTCTCTGCTGCCAAGCCTCTCACACCACACGTGCGTCTCATTGGAAGGAGCAGGCTGCTTGCCATTCTTGGGCAGGGAATCTTCCCACACGCCTCGTTTCCTCGAAGGGGAGTGCACACTGACCCAGAGCCTCCAGAGGAGCTGCCGTCTCTCCAGCCACAAAGGCCTATAGCCGAGTCCATGACAGCCTGTGGCATGGAGGGCTTCTGTGGCAGAGGGCCATGCTTCCCTGGCAGGGGCTCCTTCTCACACTGCTTTCCGTGGGGAAACACTGCATGTGCCAAGGCTCTCCTGTGTGCACAAAATCTCTCCCCAGTGCCTGAGGTGCAGGGAATCCTCTTTGGACACAGAGCAATGTTCTGGGCAGACCTATCATGCTGGGAGAGCCTCCACTTCCCCAACTGTCCAACTGCCTCAGGAACACACTTCTAGGGAGTGTGGGTCTAACAGGCAGAAGGGCCCGAGTGAGGAACGTGGATGGCAGGCCAAAGCCACTGTGCTGAGCATTCGCCCGGCAAGTCCCAGCTGAAGGCTCTGTGCACCAGGCTCCAGCCTGAATGAGCCTGTAGCCTGGCCTCCAGTCCCAGGCTTTCCCTGGGCACTGCTAGTTTGGGACCCATCCCAGGCTCAGCCAGGCCTCCCTAGGGCCTGTGCTGGCCTAGGCCACTGCCAGCCAGCAGCACCTCGACAGAGCACAGTTCATGCGAGCAGGCCCCAGGGTGTTGCCTGTGTGTGTCTTGCACTGCTGGGAAGCTGCGGGTCCAGAGGCTGTGTGTGCACGTGGCCACTGGGGCCTGAGCACAAGACAGGCATGACCCCACTTGCAAGCAGGACTCCTGCCACCTCTTTGCTGCCTGCCACACGCCCTCGCTGCCTGCACTGTCTTCACTGCTGGCAGGCCTCTGTGTGCACAGGCCAGTCTCCGCCAAGGAAACAAGGGGCTTGCTCTCCCCTTGCTAGGAGCTCCTCCTACAGCACTCTGGACCAGGGCACACACGCCCCTGGACCAGCAGCCTGCAAGGAAGCTGCCGCTGAGCCATGCAGAAAGGCCTGCAGCACTTGGCAGGGAGCCTTCGGCTGTGGACAGCTTGCCCTCTGCCAAGCCTCGGAGGAGCTCATGGACGATGGGGCCTGCAGCGTTTTCCATGGGAGAGCGCTGGGGGCCCAAAGGCTCCCCTGTGCCTTCCGAGCCCCTTCCCACCCACAGGCCCTTGGCACCCACTCTGTTGCCAGAGGGAAGTCCTAAGCAGGGCTCTCGAGCTTGTGCAGCCAGAGTGCCTCCTGCTTGGAAATGGCCTCAGGAACTCATTTGAAGTGAGGCTGCTCCCATGCTTGGCAGCCAGCAGATGGTGCCATCGCTCCACCAAAAAACTCTCTGCTTTGCCTTCAGCCCTGGCTCGCCCTGCTGAGCTCTCTCTGCCTCAAGCAGAAACTCCAGTGTGCGTCCAGCCTACAGAAAGCAGAGTGCCTTTGCCTGAGCACTGCTATGCTGTGGCAGCACCCTGAAGGCCTCCCAGGGCCTTCTCTGCCCTAACCCAGTCGTGCCATTCGGCCCAGGCGGGGAGCAAAGTTCCCCCTTGGCAGGGCTCAGCGTGGGGCCTGTGTGTGGTTTCAGGGCTGGGAAAGGGCAGATCCTGAAGCTGGGTGCCCTCCTGTGAATGGGGTCTGCTGGGCAGAGCCGGCATGCCCTGGTTGGGATGTAGGAGATCTGGGGCCTTCAAGCTGCGTGCACATCCCCTCTCTGGCTGCCCCTCTGGCTGCCCCTCTTGCTTCTTCTCTGCTGCCAAGCCTCTCACACCACACGTGCGTCTCATTGGAAGGAGCAGGCTGCTTGCCATTCTTGGGCAGGGAATCTTCCCACATGCCTCGTTTCCTCGAAGGGGAGTGCACACTGACCCAGAGCCTCCAGAGGATCTGCCGTCTCTCCAGCCACAAAGGCCTGTAGCCGAGTCCATGACAGCCTGTGGCATGGAGGGCTTCTGTGGCAGAGGGCCATGCTTCCCTGGCAGGGGCTCCTTCTCACACTGCTTTCCGTGGGGAAACACTGCGTGTGCCAAGGCTCTCCTGTGTGCACAAAATCTCTCCCCAGTGCCTGAGGTGCAGGGAATCCTCTTTGGACACAGAGCAATGTTCTGGGCAGACCTCCCATGCTGGGAGAGCCTCCACTTCCCCAACTGTCCAACTGCCTCAGGAACACACTTCTAGGGAGTGTGGGTCTAACAGGCAGAAGGGCCCGAGTGAGGAACGTGGATGGCAGGCCAAAGCCACTGTGCTGAGCATTCGCCCGGCAAGTCCCAGCTGAAGGCTCTGTGCACCAGGCTCAAGCTGGAATGAGCCTGTAGCCTGGCCTCCAGTCCCAGGCTTTCCCTGGGCACTGCTAGTTTGGGACCCATCCCAGGCTCAGCCAGGCCTCCCTAGGGCCTGTGCTGGCCTAGGAAACTGCCAGCCAGCAGGACCTCGACAGAGCACAGTTCATGCGAGCAGGCCCCAGGGTGTTGCCTGTGTGTGTCTTGCACTGCTGGGAAGCTGCGGGTCCAGAGGCTGTGTGTGCACGTGGCCACTGGGGCCTGAGCACAAGACAGGCATGACCCCACTTGCAAGCAGGACTCCTGCCACCTCTTTGCTGCCTGCCACACGCCCTCGCTGCCTGCACTGTCTTCACTGCTGGCAGGCCTCTGTGTGCACAGGCCAGTCTCCACCAAGGAAACAAGGGGCTTGCTCTCCCCTTGCTAGGAGCTCCTCCTACAGCACTCTGGACCAGGGCACACACGCCCCTGGACCAGAAGACTGCAAGGAAGCTGCCGCTGAGCCATGCAGAAAGGCCTGCAGCACTTGGCAGGGAGCCTTCGGCTGTGGACAGCTTGCCCTCTGCCAAGCCTCGGAGGAGCTCATGGATGATGGGGCCTGCAGCGTTTTTCATGGGAGAGCACTGGGGGCCCAAAGGCTCCCCTGTGCCTTCCGAGCCCCTTCCCACCCACAGGCCCTTGGCACCCACTCTGTTGCCAGAGGGAAGCCCTAAGCAGGACTCTCGAGCCTGTGCAGCCAGAGTGCCTCCTGCTTGGAAATGGCCTCAGGAACTCATTTGAAGTGAGGCTGCTCCCATGCTTGGCAGCCAGCAGATGGTGCCATCGCTCCACCAAAAAACTCTCTGCTTTGCCTTCAGCCCTGGCTCGCCCTGCTGAGCTCTCTCTGCCTCAAGCAGAAACTCCAGTGTGCGTCCAGCCTACAGAAAGCAGAGTGCCTTTGCCTGAGCACTGCTATGCTGTGGCAGCACCCTGAAGGCCTCCCAGGGCCTTCTCTGCCCTAACCCAGTCGTGCCATTCGGCCCAGGCGGGGAGCAAAGTTCCCCCTTGGCAGGGCTCAGCGTGGGGCCTGTGTGTGGTTTCAGGGCTGGGAAAGGGCAGATCCTGAAGCTGGGTGCCCTCCTGTGAATGGGGCCTGCTGGGCAGAGCCGGCATGCCCTGGTTGGGATGTAGGAGATCTGGGGCCTTCAAGCTGCGTGCACATCCCCTCTCTGGCTGCCCCTCTGGCTGCCCCTCTTGCTTCTTCTCTGCTGCCAAGCCTCTCACACAACACGTGCGTCTCATTGGAAGGAGCAGGCTGCTTGCCATTCTTGGGCAGGGAATCTTCCCACACACCTAGTTTCCTCGAAGGGGAGTGCACACTGACCCAGAGCCTCCAGAGGAGCTGCCGTCTCTCCAGCCACAAAGGCCTATAGCCGAGTCCATGACAGCCTGTGGCATGGAGGGCTTCTGTGGCAGAGGGCCATGCTTCCCTGGCAGGGGCTCCTTCTCACACTGCTTTCCGTGGGGAAACACTGCATGTGCCAAGGCTCTCCTGTGTGCACAAAATCTCTCCCCAGTGCCTGAGGTGCAGGGAATCCTCTTTGGACACAGAGCAATGTTCTGGGCAGACCTATCATGCTGGGAGAGCCTCCACTTCCCCAACTGTCCAACTGCCTCAGGAACACACTTCTAGGGAGTGTGGGTCTAACAGGCAGAAGGGCCCGAGTGAGGAACGTGGATGGCAGGCCAAAGCCACTGTGCTGAGCATTCGCCCGGCAAGTCCCAGCTGAAGGCTCTGTGCACCAGGCTCCAGCCTGAATGAGCCTGTAGCCTGGCCTCCAGTCCCAGGCTTTCCCTGGGCACTGCTAGTTTGGGACCCATCCCAGGCTCAGCCAGGCCTCCCTAGGGCCTGTGCTGGCCTAGGCCACTGCCAGCCAGCAGGACCTCGACAGAGCACAGTTCATGCGAGCAGGCCCCAGGGTGTTGCCTGTGTGTGTCTTGCACTGCTGGGAAGCTGCGGGTCCAGAGGCTGTGTGTGCACGTGGCCACTGGGGCCTGAGCACAAGACAGGCATGACCCCACTTGCAAGCAGGACTCCTGCCACCTCTTTGCTGCCTGCCACACGCCCTCGCTGCCTGCACTGTCTTCACTGCTGGCAGGCCTCTGTGTGCACAGGCCAGTCTCCGCCAAGGAAACAAGGGGCTTGCTCTCCCCTTGCTAGGAGCTCCTCCTACAGCACTCTGGACCAGGGCACACACGCCCCTGGACCAGCAGCCTGCAAGGAAGCTGCCGCTGAGCCATGCAGAAAGGCCTGCAGCACTTGGCAGGGAGCCTTCGGCTGTGGACAGCTTGCCCACTGCCCAGCCTCGGAGAAGTTCGTGGATGCTGGGGCCTACAGCGTTTTCCATGGGAGAGCACTGGGGGCCCAAAGGCTCCCCTGTGCCTTCCGAGCCCCTTCCCACCCACAGGCCCTTGGCACCCACTCTGTTGCCAGAGGGAAGCCCTAAGCAGGACTCTCGAGCCTGTGCAGCCAGAGTGCCTCCTGCTTGGAAATGGCCTCAGGAACTCATTTGAAGTGAGGCTGCTCCCATGCTTGGCAGCCAGCAGATGGTGCCATCGCTCCACCAAAAAACTCTCTGCTTTGCCTTCAGCCCTGGCTCGCCCTGCTGAGCTCTCTCTGCCTCAAGCAGAAACTCCAGTGTGCGTCCAGCCTACAGAAAGCAGAGTGCCTTTGCCTGAGCACTGCTATGCTGTGGCAGCACCCTGAAGGCCTCCCAGGGCCTTCTCTGCCCTAACCCAGTCGTGCCATTCGGCCCAGGCGGGGAGCAAAGTTCCCCCTTGGCAGGGCTCAGCGTGGGGCCTGTGTGTGGTTTCAGGGCTGGGAAAGGGCAGATCCTGAAGCTGGGTGCCCTCCTGTGAATGGGGCCTGCTGGGCAGAGCCGGCATGCCCTGGTTGGGATGTAGGAGATCTGGGGCCTTCAAGCTGCGTGCACATCCCCTCTCTGGCTGCCCCTCTGGCTGCCCCTCTTGCTTCTTCTCTGCTGCCAAGCCTCTCACACCACACGTGCGTCTCATTGGAAGGAGCAGGCTGCTTGCCATTCTTGGGCAGGGAATCTTCCCACACGCCTCGTTTCCTCGAAGGGGAGTGCACACTGACCCAGAGCCTCCAGAGGAGCTGCCGTCTCTCCAGCCACAAAGGCCTATAGCCGAGTCCATGACAGCCTGTGGCATGGAGGGCTTCTGTGGCAGAGGGCCATGCTTCCCTGGCAGGGGCTCCTTCTCACACTGCTTTCCGTGGGGAAACACTGCATGTGCCAAGGCTCTCCTGTGTGCACAAAATCTCTCCCCAGTGCCTGAGGTGCAGGGAATCCTCTTTGGACACAGAGCAATGTTCTGGGCAGACCTATCATGCTGGGAGAGCCTCCACTTCCCCAACTGTCCAACTGCCTCAGGAACACACTTCTAGGGAGTGTGGGTCTAACAGGCAGAAGGGCCCGAGTGAGGAACGTGGATGGCAGGCCAAAGCCACTGTGCTGAGCATTCGCCCGGCAAGTCCCAGCTGAAGGCTCTGTGCACCAGGCTCCAGCCTGAATGAGCCTGTAGCCTGGCCTCCAGTCCCAGGCTTTCCCTGGGCACTGCTAGTTTGGGACCCATCCCAGGCTCAGCCAGGCCTCCCTAGGGCCTGTGCTGGCCTAGGCCACTGCCAGCCAGCAGCACCTCGACAGAGCACAGTTCATGCGAGCAGGCCCCAGGGTGTTGCCTGTGTGTGTCTTGCACTGCTGGGAAGCTGCGGGTCCAGAGGCTGTGTGTGCACGTGGCCACTGGGGCCTGAGCACAAGACAGGCATGACCCCACTTGCAAGCAGGACTCCTGCCACCTCTTTGCTGCCTGCCACACGCCCTCGCTGCCTGCACTGTCTTCACTGCTGGCAGGCCTCTGTGTGCACAGGCCAGTCTCCGCCAAGGAAACAAGGGGCTTGCTCTCCCCTTGCTAGGAGCTCCTCCTACAGCACTCTGGACCAGGGCACACACGCCCCTGGACCAGCAGCCTGCAAGGAAGCTGCCGCTGAGCCATGCAGAAAGGCCTGCAGCACTTGGCAGGGAGCCTTCGGCTGTGGACAGCTTGCCCTCTGCCAAGCCTCGGAGGAGCTCATGGACGATGGGGCCTGCAGCGTTTTCCATGGGAGAGCACTGGGGGCCCAAAGGCTCCCCTGTGCCTTCCGAGCCCCTTCCCACCCACAGGCCCTTGGCACCCACTCTGTTGCCAGAGGGAAGTCCTAAGCAGGGCTCTCGAGCTTGTGCAGCCAGAGTGCCTCCTGCTTGGAAATGGCCTCAGGAACTCATTTGAAGTGAGGCTGCTCCCATGCTTGGCAGCCAGCAGATGGTGCCATCGCTCCACCAAAAAACTCTCTGCTTTGCCTTCAGCCCTGGCTCGCCCTGCTGAGCTCTCTCTGCCTCAAGCAGAAACTCCAGTGTGCGTCCAGCCTACAGAAAGCAGAGTGCCTTTGCCTGAGCACTGCTATGCTGTGGCAGCACCCTGAAGGCCTCCCAGGGCCTTCTCTGCCCTAACCCAGTCGTGCCATTCGGCCCAGGCGGGGAGCAAAGTTCCCCCTTGGCAGGGCTCAGCGTGGGGCCTGTGTGTGGTTTCAGGGCTGGGAAAGGGCAGATCCTGAAGCTGGGTGCCCTCCTGTGAATGGGGCCTGCTGGGCAGAGCCGGCATGCCCTGGTTGGGATGTAGGAGATCTGGGGCCTTCAAGCTGCGTGCACATCCCCTCTCTGGCTGCCCCTCTGGCTGCCCCTCTTGCTTCTTCTCTGCTGCCAAGCCTCTCACACCACACGTGCGTCTCATTGGAAGGAGCAGGCTGCTTGCCATTCTTGGGCAGGGAATCTTCCCACACGCCTCGTTTCCTCGAAGGGGAGTGCACACTGACCCAGAGCCTCCAGAGGAGCTGCCGTCTCTCCAGCCACAAAGGCCTATAGCCGAGTCCATGACAGCCTGTGGCATGGAGGGCTTCTGTGGCAGAGGGCCATGCTTCCCTGGCAGGGGCTCCTTCTCACACTGCTTTCCGTGGGGAAACACTGCATGTGCCAAGGCTCTCCTGTGTGCACAAAATCTCTCCCCAGTGCCTGAGGTGCAGGGAATCCTCTTTGGACACAGAGCAATGTTCTGGGCAGACCTATCATGCTGGGAGAGCCTCCACTTCCCCAACTGTCCAACTGCCTCAGGAACACACTTCTAGGGAGTGTGGGTCTAACAGGCAGAAGGGCCCGAGTGAGGAACGTGGATGGCAGGCCAAAGCCACTGTGCTGAGCATTCGCCCGGCAAGTCCCAGCTGAAGGCTCTGTGCACCAGGCTCCAGCCTGAATGAGCCTGTAGCCTGGCCTCCAGTCCCAGGCTTTCCCTGGGCACTGCTAGTTTGGGACCCATCCCAGGCTCAGCCAGGCCTCCCTAGGGCCTGTGCTGGCCTAGGCCACTGCCAGCCAGCAGCACCTCGACAGAGCACAGTTCATGCGAGCAGGCCCCAGGGTGTTGCCTGTGTGTGTCTTGCACTGCTGGGAAGCTGCGGGTCCAGAGGCTGTGTGTGCACGTGGCCACTGGGGCCTGAGCACAAGACAGGCATGACCCCACTTGCAAGCAGGACTCCTGCCACCTCTTTGCTGCCTGCCACACGCCCTCGCTGCCTGCACTGTCTTCACTGCTGGCAGGCCTCTGTGTGCACAGGCCAGTCTCCGCCAAGGAAACAAGGGGCTTGCTCTCCCCTTGCTAGGAGCTCCTCCTACAGCACTCTGGACCAGGGCACACACGCCCCTGGACCAGCAGCCTGCAAGGAAGCTGCCGCTGAGCCATGCAGAAAGGCCTGCAGCACTTGGCAGGGAGCCTTCGGCTGTGGACAGCTTGCCCACTGCCCAGCCTCGGAGAAGTTCGTGGATGCTGGGGCCTACAGCGTTTTCCATGGGAGAGCACTGGGGGCCCAAAGGCTCCCCTGTGCCTTCCGAGCCCCTTCCCACCCACAGGCCCTTGGCACCCACTCTGTTGCCAGAGGGAAGCCCTAAGCAGGACTCTCGAGCCTGTGCAGCCAGAGTGCCTCCTGCTTGGAAATGGCCTCAGGAACTCATTTGAAGTGAGGCTGCTCCCATGCTTGGCAGCCAGCAGATGGTGCCATCGCTCCACCAAAAAACTCTCTGCTTTGCCTTCAGCCCTGGCTCGCCCTGCTGAGCTCTCTCTGCCTCAAGCAGAAACTCCAGTGTGCGTCCAGCCTACAGAAAGCAGAGTGCCTTTGCCTGAGCACTGCTATGCTGTGGCAGCACCCTGAAGGCCTCCCAGGGCCTTCTCTGCCCTAACCCAGTCGTGCCATTCGGCCCAGGCGGGGAGCAAAGTTCCCCCTTGGCAGGGCTCAGCGTGGGGCCTGTGTGTGGTTTCAGGGCTGGGAAAGGGCAGATCCTGAAGCTGGGTGCCCTCCTGTGAATGGGGCCTGCTGGGCAGAGCCGGCATGCCCTGGTTGGGATGTAGGAGATCTGGGGCCTTCAAGCTGCGTGCACATCCCCTCTCTGGCTGCCCCTCTGGCTGCCCCTCTTGCTTCTTCTCTGCTGCCAAGCCTCTCACACCACACGTGCGTCTCATTGGAAGGAGCAGGCTGCTTGCCATTCTTGGGCAGGGAATCTTCCCACACGCCTCGTTTCCTCGAAGGGGAGTGCACACTGACCCAGAGCCTCCAGAGGAGCTGCCGTCTCTCCAGCCACAAAGGCCTATAGCCGAGTCCATGACAGCCTGTGGCATGGAGGGCTTCTGTGGCAGAGGGCCATGCTTCCCTGGCAGGGGCTCCTTCTCACACTGCTTTCCGTGGGGAAACACTGCATGTGCCAAGGCTCTCCTGTGTGCACAAAATCTCTCCCCAGTGCCTGAGGTGCAGGGAATCCTCTTTGGACACAGAGCAATGTTCTGGGCAGACCTATCATGCTGGGAGAGCCTCCACTTCCCCAACTGTCCAACTGCCTCAGGAACACACTTCTAGGGAGTGTGGGTCTAACAGGCAGAAGGGCCCGAGTGAGGAACGTGGATGGCAGGCCAAAGCCACTGTGCTGAGCATTCGCCCGGCAAGTCCCAGCTGAAGGCTCTGTGCACCAGGCTCCAGCCTGAATGAGCCTGTAGCCTGGCCTCCAGTCCCAGGCTTTCCCTGGGCACTGCTAGTTTGGGACCCATCCCAGGCTCAGCCAGGCCTCCCTAGGGCCTGTGCTGGCCTAGGCCACTGCCAGCCAGCAGCACCTCGACAGAGCACAGTTCATGCGAGCAGGCCCCAGGGTGTTGCCTGTGTGTGTCTTGCACTGCTGGGAAGCTGCGGGTCCAGAGGCTGTGTGTGCACGTGGCCACTGGGGCCTGAGCACAAGACAGGCATGACCCCACTTGCAAGCAGGACTCCTGCCACCTCTTTGCTGCCTGCCACACGCCCTCGCTGCCTGCACTGTCTTCACTGCTGGCAGGCCTCTGTGTGCACAGGCCAGTCTCCGCCAAGGAAACAAGGGGCTTGCTCTCCCCTTGCTAGGAGCTCCTCCTACAGCACTCTGGACCAGGGCACACACGCCCCTGGACCAGCAGCCTGCAAGGAAGCTGCCGCTGAGCCATGCAGAAAGGCCTGCAGCACTTGGCAGGGAGCCTTCGGCTGTGGACAGCTTGCCCTCTGCCAAGCCTCGGAGGAGCTCATGGACGATGGGGCCTGCAGCGTTTTCCATGGGAGAGCACTGGGGGCCCAAAGGCTCCCCTGTGCCTTCCGAGCCCCTTCCCACCCACAGGCCCTTGGCACCCACTCTGTTGCCAGAGGGAAGTCCTAAGCAGGGCTCTCGAGCTTGTGCAGCCAGAGTGCCTCCTGCTTGGAAATGGCCTCAGGAACTCATTTGAAGTGAGGCTGCTCCCATGCTTGGCAGCCAGCAGATGGTGCCATCGCTCCACCAAAAAACTCTCTGCTTTGCCTTCAGCCCTGGCTCGCCCTGCTGAGCTCTCTCTGCCTCAAGCAGAAACTCCAGTGTGCGTCCAGCCTACAGAAAGCAGAGTGCCTTTGCCTGAGCACTGCTATGCTGTGGCAGCACCCTGAAGGCCTCCCAGGGCCTTCTCTGCCCTAACCCAGTCGTGCCATTCGGCCCAGGCGGGGAGCAAAGTTCCCCCTTGGCAGGGCTCAGCGTGGGGCCTGTGTGTGGTTTCAGGGCTGGGAAAGGGCAGATCCTGAAGCTGGGTGCCCTCCTGTGAATGGGGCCTGCTGGGCAGAGCCGGCATGCCCTGGTTGGGATGTAGGAGATCTGGGGCCTTCAAGCTGCGTGCACATCCCCTCTCTGGCTGCCCCTCTGGCTGCCCCTCTTGCTTCTTCTCTGCTGCCAAGCCTCTCACACCACACGTGCGTCTCATTGGAAGGAGCAGGCTGCTTGCCATTCTTGGGCAGGGAATCTTCCCACACGCCTCGTTTCCTCGAAGGGGAGTGCACACTGACCCAGAGCCTCCAGAGGAGCTGCCGTCTCTCCAGCCACAAAGGCCTATAGCCGAGTCCATGACAGCCTGTGGCATGGAGGGCTTCTGTGGCAGAGGGCCATGCTTCCCTGGCAGGGGCTCCTTCTCACACTGCTTTCCGTGGGGAAACACTGCATGTGCCAAGGCTCTCCTGTGTGCACAAAATCTCTCCCAGTGCCTGAGGTGCAGGGAATCCTCTTTGGACACAGAGCAATGTTCTGGGCAGACCTATCATGCTGGGAGAGCCTCCACTTCCCCAACTGTCCAACTGCCTCAGGAACACACTTCTAGGGAGTGTGGGTCTAACAGGCAGAAGGGCCCGAGTGAGGAACGTGGATGGCAGGCCAAAGCCACTGTGCTGAGCATTCGCCCGGCAAGTCCCAGCTGAAGGCTCTGTGCACCAGGCTCCAGCCTGAATGAGCCTGTAGCCTGGCCTCCAGTCCCAGGCTTTCCCTGGGCACTGCTAGTTTGGGACCCATCCCAGGCTCAGCCAGGCCTCCCTAGGGCCTGTGCTGGCCTAGGCCACTGCCAGCCAGCAGCACCTCGACAGAGCACAGTTCATGCGAGCAGGCCCCAGGGTGTTGCCTGTGTGTGTCTTGCACTGCTGGGAAGCTGCGGGTCCAGAGGCTGTGTGTGCACGTGGCCACTGGGGCCTGAGCACAAGACAGGCATGACCCCACTTGCAAGCAGGACTCCTGCCACCTCTTTGCTGCCTGCCACACGCCCTCGCTGCCTGCACTGTCTTCACTGCTGGCAGGCCTCTGTGTGCACAGGCCAGTCTCCGCCAAGGAAACAAGGGGCTTGCTCTCCCCTTGCTAGGAGCTCCTCCTACAGCACTCTGGACCAGGGCACACACGCCCCTGGACCAGCAGCCTGCAAGGAAGCTGCCGCTGAGCCATGCAGAAAGGCCTGCAGCACTTGGCAGGGAGCCTTCGGCTGTGGACAGCTTGCCCTCTGCCAAGCCTCGGAGGAGCTCATGGACGATGGGGCCTGCAGCGTTTTCCATGGGAGAGCACTGGGGGCCCAAAGGCTCCCCTGTGCCTTCCGAGCCCCTTCCCACCCACAGGCCCTTGGCACCCACTCTGTTGCCAGAGGGAAGTCCTAAGCAGGGCTCTCGAGCTTGTGCAGCCAGAGTGCCTCCTGCTTGGAAATGGCCTCAGGAACTCATTTGAAGTGAGGCTGCTCCCATGCTTGGCAGCCAGCAGATGGTGCCATCGCTCCACCAAAAAACTCTCTGCTTTGCCTTCAGCCCTGGCTCGCCCTGCTGAGCTCTCTCTGCCTCAAGCAGAAACTCCAGTGTGCGTCCAGCCTACAGAAAGCAGAGTGCCTTTGCCTGAGCACTGCTATGCTGTGGCAGCACCCTGAAGGCCTCCCAGGGCCTTCTCTGCCCTAACCCAGTCGTGCCATTCGGCCCAGGCGGGGAGCAAAGTTCCCCCTTGGCAGGGCTCAGCGTGGGGCCTGTGTGTGGTTTCAGGGCTGGGAAAGGGCAGATCCTGAAGCTGGGTGCCCTCCTGTGAATGGGGCCTGCTGGGCAGAGCCGGCATGCCCTGGTTGGGATGTAGGAGATCTGGGGCCTTCAAGCTGCGTGCACATCCCCTCTCTGGCTGCCCCTCTGGCTGCCCCTCTTGCTTCTTCTCTGCTGCCAAGCCTCTCACACCACACGTGCGTCTCATTGGAAGGAGCAGGCTGCTTGCCATTCTTGGGCAGGGAATCTTCCCACATGCCTCGTTTCCTCGAAGGGGAGTGCACACTGACCCAGAGCCTCCAGAGGATCTGCCGTCTCTCCAGCCACAAAGGCCTGTAGCCGAGTCCATGACAGCCTGTGGCATGGAGGGCTTCTGTGGCAGAGGGCCATGCTTCCCTGGCAGGGGCTCCTTCTCACACTGCTTTCCGTGGGGAAACACTGCGTGTGCCAAGGCTCTCCTGTGTGCACAAAATCTCTCCCCAGTGCCTGAGGTGCAGGGAATCCTCTTTGGACACAGAGCAATGTTCTGGGCAGACCTCCCATGCTGGGAGAGCCTCCACTTCCCCAACTGTCCAACTGCCTCAGGAACACACTTCTAGGGAGTGTGGGTCTAACAGGCAGAAGGGCCCGAGTGAGGAACGTGGATGGCAGGCCAAAGCCACTGTGCTGAGCATTCCCCCGGCAAGTCCCAGCTGAAGGCTCTGTGCACCAGGCTCAAGCTGGAATGAGCCTGTAGCCTGGCCTCCAGTCCCAGGCTTTCCCTGGGCACTGCTAGTTTGGGACCCATCCCAGGCTCAGCCAGGCCTCCCTAGGGCCTGTGCTGGCCTAGGAAACTGCCAGCCAGCAGGACCTCGACAGAGCACAGTTCATGCGAGCAGGCCCCAGGGTGTTGCCTGTGTGTGTCTTGCACTGCTGGGAAGCTGCGGGTCCAGAGGCTGTGTGTGCACGTGGCCACTGGGGCCTGAGCACAAGACAGGCATGACCCCACTTGCAAGCAGGACTCCTGCCACCTCTTTGCTGCCTGCCACACGCCCTCGCTGCCTGCACTGTCTTCACTGCTGGCAGGCCTCTGTGTGCACAGGCCAGTCTCCGCCAAGGAAACAGGGGGCTTGCTCTCCCCTTGCTAGGAGCTCCTCCTACAGCACTCTGGACCAGGGCACACACGCCCCTGGACCAGCAGCCTGCAAGGAAGCTGCCGCTGAGCCATGCAGAAAGGCCTGCAGCACTTGGCAGGGAGCCTTCGGCTGTGGACAGCTTGCCCTCTGCCAAGCCTCGGAGGAGCTCATGGACGATGGGGCCTGCAGCGTTTTCCATGGGAGAGCACTGGGGGCCCAAAGGCTCCCCTGTGCCTTCCGAGCCCCTTCCCACCCACAGGCCCTTGGCACCCACTCTGTTGCCAGAGGGAAGCCCTAAGCAGGACTCTCGAGCCTGTGCAGCCAGAGTGCCTCCTGCTTGGAAATGGCCTCAGGAACTCATTTGAAGTGAGGCTGCTCCCATGCTTGGCAGCCAGCAGATGGTGCCATCGCTCCACCAAAAAACTCTCTGCTTTGCCTTCAGCCCTGGCTCGCCCTGCTGAGCTCTCTCTGCCTCAAGCAGAAACTCCAGTGTGCGTCCAGCCTACAGAAAGCAGAGTGCCTTTGCCTGAGCACTGCTATGCTGTGGCAGCACCCTGAAGGCCTCCCAGGGCCTTCTCTGCCCTAACCCAGTCGTGCCATTCGGCCCAGGCGGGGAGCAAAGTTCCCCCTTGGCAGGGCTCAGCGTGGGGCCTGTGTGTGGTTTCAGGGCTGGGAAAGGGCAGATCCTGAAGCTGGGTGCCCTCCTGTGAATGGGGCCTGCTGGGCAGAGCCGGCATGCCCTGGTTGGGATGTAGGAGATCTGGGGCCTTCAAGCTGCGTGCACATCCCCTCTCTGGCTGCCCCTCTGGCTGCCCCTCTTGCTTCTTCTCTGCTGCCAAGCCTCTCACACCACACGTGCGTCTCATTGGAAGGAGCAGGCTGCTTGCCATTCTTGGGCAGGGAATCTTCCCACACGCCTCGTTTCCTCGAAGGGGAGTGCACACTGACCCAGAGCCTCCAGAGGAGCTGCCGTCTCTCCAGCCACAAAGGCCTATAGCCGAGTCCATGACAGCCTGTGGCATGGAGGGCTTCTGTGGCAGAGGGCCATGCTTCCCTGGCAGGGGCTCCTTCTCACACTGCTTTCCGTGGGGAAACACTGCATGTGCCAAGGCTCTCCTGTGTGCACAAAATCTCTCCCCAGTGCCTGAGGTGCAGGGAATCCTCTTTGGACACAGAGCAATGTTCTGGGCAGACCTATCATGCTGGGAGAGCCTCCACTTCCCCAACTGTCCAACTGCCTCAGGAACACACTTCTAGGGAGTGTGGGTCTAACAGGCAGAAGGGCCCGAGTGAGGAACGTGGATGGCAGGCCAAAGCCACTGTGCTGAGCATTCGCCCGGCAAGTCCCAGCTGAAGGCTCTGTGCACCAGGCTCCAGCCTGAATGAGCCTGTAGCCTGGCCTCCAGTCCCAGGCTTTCCCTGGGCACTGCTAGTTTGGGACCCATCCCAGGCTCAGCCAGGCCTCCCTAGGGCCTGTGCTGGCCTAGGCCACTGCCAGCCAGCAGCACCTCGACAGAGCACAGTTCATGCGAGCAGGCCCCAGGGTGTTGCCTGTGTGTGTCTTGCACTGCTGGGAAGCTGCGGGTCCAGAGGCTGTGTGTGCACGTGGCCACTGGGGCCTGAGCACAAGACAGGCATGACCCCACTTGCAAGCAGGACTCCTGCCACCTCTTTGCTGCCTGCCACACGCCCTCGCTGCCTGCACTGTCTTCACTGCTGGCAGGCCTCTGTGTGCACAGGCCAGTCTCCGCCAAGGAAACAAGGGGCTTGCTCTCCCCTTGCTAGGAGCTCCTCCTACAGCACTCTGGACCAGGGCACACACGCCCCTGGACCAGCAGCCTGCAAGGAAGCTGCCGCTGAGCCATGCAGAAAGGCCTGCAGCACTTGGCAGGGAGCCTTCGGCTGTGGACAGCTTGCCCTCTGCCAAGCCTCGGAGGAGCTCATGGACGATGGGGCCTGCAGCGTTTTCCATGGGAGAGCACTGGGGGCCCAAAGGCTCCCCTGTGCCTTCCGAGCCCCTTCCCACCCACAGGCCCTTGGCACCCACTCTGTTGCCAGAGGGAAGCCCTAAGCAGGACTCTCGAGCCTGTGCAGCCAGAGTGCCTCCTGCTTGGAAATGGCCTCAGGAACTCATTTGAAGTGAGGCTGCTCCCATGCTTGGCAGCCAGCAGATGGTGCCATCGCTTCACCAAAAAACTCTCTGCTTTGCCTTCAGCCCTGGCTCGCCCTGCTGAGCTCTCTCTGCCTCAAGCAGAAACTCCAGTGTGCGTCCAGCCTACAGAAAGCAGAGTGCCTTTGCCTGAGCACTGCTATGCTGTGGCAGCACCCTGAAGGCCTCCCAGGGCCTTCTCTGCCCTAACCCAGTCGTGCCATTCGGCCCAGGCGGGGAGCAAAGTTCCCCCTTGGCAGGGCTCAGCGTGGGGCCTGTGTGTGGTTTCAGGGCTGGGAAAGGGCAGATCCTGAAGCTGGGTGCCCTCCTGTGAATGGGGCCTGCTGGGCAGAGCCGGCATGCCCTGGTTGGGATGTAGGAGATCTGGGGCCTTCAAGCTGCGTGCACATCCCCTCTCTGGCTGCCCCTCTGGCTGCCCCTCTTGCTTCTTCTCTGCTGCCAAGCCTCTCACACCACACGTGCGTCTCATTGGAAGGAGCAGGCTGCTTGCCATTCTTTGGCAGGGAATCTTCCCACATGCCTCGTTTCCTCGAAGGGGAGTGCACACTGACCCAGAGCCTCCAGAGGATCTGCCGTCTCTCCAGCCACAAAGGCCTGTAGCCGAGTCCATGACAGCCTGTGGCATGGAGGGCTTCTGTGGCAGAGGGCCATGCTTCCCTGGCAGGGGCTCCTTCTCACACTGCTTTCCGTGGGGAAACACTGCGTGTGCCAAGGCTCTCCTGTGTGCACAAAATCTCTCCCCAGTGCCTGAGGTGCAGGGAATCCTCTTTGGACACAGAGCAATGTTCTGGGCAGACCTCCCATGCTGGGAGAGCCTCCACTTCCCCAACTGTCCAACTGCCTCAGGAACACACTTCTAGGGAGTGTGGGTCTAACAGGCAGAAGGGCCCGAGGGAGGAACGTGGATGGCAGGCCAAAGCCACTGTGCTGAGCATTCCCCCGGCAAGTCCCAGCTGAAGGCTCTGTGCACCAGGCTCAAGCTGGAATGAGCCTGTAGCCTGGCCTCCAGTCCCAGGCTTTCCCTGGGCACTGCTAGTTTGGGACCCATCCCAGGCTCAGCCAGGCCTCCCTAGGGCCTGTGCTGGCCTAGGCCACTGCCAGCCAGCAGCACCTCGACAGAGCACAGTTCATGCGAGCAGGCCCCAGGGTGTTGCCTGTGTGTGTCTTGCACTGCTGGGAAGCTGCGGGTCCAGAGGCTGTGTGTGCACGTGGCCACTGGGGCCTGAGCACAAGACAGGCATGACCCCACTTGCAAGCAGGACTCCTGCCACCTCTTTGCTGCCTGCCACACGCCCTCGCTGCCTGCACTGTCTTCACTGCTGGCAGGCCTCTGTGTGCACAGGCCAGTCTCCGCCAAGGAAACAAGGGGCTTGCTCTCCCCTTGCTAGGAGCTCCTCCTACAGCACTCTGGACCAGGGCACACACGCCCCTGGACCAGCAGCCTGCAAGGAAGCTGCCGCTGAGCCATGCAGAAAGGCCTGTAGCACTTGGCAGGGAGCCTTCGGCTGTGGACAGCTTGCCCACTGCCCAGCCTCGGAGCAGTTCGTGGATGCTGGGGCCTGCAGCGTTGTCCATGGGAGAGCACTGGGGGCTCAAAGGCTCCCCTGTGCCTTCCGAGCCCCTTCCCACCCACAGGCCCTTGGCACCCACTCTGTTGCCAGAGGGAAGTCCTAAGCAGGGCTCTCGAGCTTGTGCAGCCAGAGTGCCTCCTGCTTGGAAATGGCCTCAGGAACTCATTTGAAGTGAGGCTGCTCCCATGCTTGGCAGCCAGCAGATGGTGCCATCGCTCCACCAAAAAACTCTCTGCTTTGCCTTCAGCCCTGGCTCGCCCTGCTGAGCTCTCTCTGCCTCAAGCAGAAACTCCAGTGTGCGTCCAGCCTACAGAAAGCAGAGTGCCTTTGCCTGAGCACTGCTATGCTGTGGCAGCACCCTGAAGGCCTCCCAGGGCCTTCTCTGCCCTAACCCAGTCGTGCCATTCGGCCCAGGCGGGGAGCAAAGTTCCCCCTTGGCAGGGCTCAGCGTGGGGCCTGTGTGTGGTTTCAGGGCTGGGAAAGGGCAGATCCTGAAGCTGGGTGCCCTCCTGTGAATGGGGCCTGCTGGGCAGAGCCGGCATGCCCTGGTTGGGATGTAGGAGATCTGGGGCCTTCAAGCTGCGTGCACATCCCCTCTCTGGCTGCCCCTCTGGCTGCCCCTCTTGCTTCTTCTCTGCTGCCAAGCCTCTCACACCACACGTGCGTCTCATTGGAAGGAGCAGGCTGCTTGCCATTCTTGGGCAGGGAATCTTCCCACACGCCTCGTTTCCTCGAAGGGGAGTGCACACTGACCCAGAGCCTCCAGAGGAGCTGCCGTCTCTCCAGCCACAAAGGCCTATAGCCGAGTCCATGACAGCCTGTGGCATGGAGGGCTTCTGTGGCAGAGGGCCATGCTTCCCTGGCAGGGGCTCCTTCTCACACTGCTTTCCGTGGGGAAACACTGCATGTGCCAAGGCTCTCCTGTGTGCACAAAATCTCTCCCCAGTGCCTGAGGTGCAGGGAATCCTCTTTGGACACAGAGCAATGTTCTGGGCAGACCTCCCATGCTGGGAGAGCCTTCACTTCCCCAACTGTCCAACTGCCTCAGGAACACACTTCTAGGGAGTGTGGGTCTAACAGGCAGAAGGGCCTGAGTGAGGAACGTGGATGGCAGGCCAAAGCCACTGTGCTGAGCATTCCCCCGGCAAGTCCCAGCTGAAGGCTCTGTGCACCAGGCTCAAGCTGGAATGAGCCTGTAGCCTGGCCTCCAGTCCCAGGCTTTCCCTGGGCACTGCTAGTTTGGGACCCATCCCAGGCTCAGCCAGGCCTCCCTAGGGCCTGTGCTGGCCTAGGCCACTGCCAGCCAGTAGCACCTCGACAGAGCACAGTTCATGCGAGCAGGCCCCAGGGTGTTGCCTGTGTGTGTCTTGCACTGCTGGGAAGCTGCGGGTCCAGAGGCTGTGTGTGCACGTGGCCACTGGGGCCTGAGCACAAGACAGGCATGACCCCACTTGCAAGCAGGACTCCTGCCACCTCTTTGCTGCCTGCCACACGCCCTCGCTGCCTGCACTGTCTTCACTGCTGGCAGGCCTCTGTGTGCACAGGCCAGTCTCCACCAAGGAAACAAGGGGCTTGCTCTCCCCTTGCTAGGAGCTCCTCCTACAGCACTCTGGACCAGGGCACACACGCCCCTGGACCAGAAGACTGCAAGGAAGCTGCCGCTGAGCCATGCAGAAAGGCCTGCAGCACTTGGCAGGGAGCCTTCGGCTGTGGACAGCTTGCCCTCTGCCAAGCCTCGGAGGAGCTCATGGATGATGGGGCCTGCAGCGTTTTTCATGGGAGAGCACTGGGGGCCCAAAGGCTCCCCTGTGCCTTCCGAGCCCCTTCCCACCCACAGGCCCTTGGCACCCACTCTGTTGCCAGAGGGAAGCCCTAAGCAGGACTCTCGAGCCTGTGCAGCCAGAGTGCCTCCTGCTTGGAAATGGCCTCAGGAACTCATTTGAAGTGAGGCTGCTCCCATGCTTGGCAGCCAGCAGATGGTGCCATCGCTCCACCAAAAAACTCTCTGCTTTGCCTTCAGCCCTGGCTCGCCCTGCTGAGCTCTCTCTGCCTCAAGCAGAAACTCCAGTGTGCGTCCAGCCTACAGAAAGCAGAGTGCCTTTGCCTGAGCACTGCTATGCTGTGGCAGCACCCTGAAGGCCTCCCAGGGCCTTCTCTGCCCTAACCCAGTCGTGCCATTCGGCCCAGGCGGGGAGCAAAGTTCCCCCTTGGCAGGGCTCAGCGTGGGGCCTGTGTGTGGTTTCAGGGCTGGGAAAGGGCAGATCCTGAAGCTGGGTGCCCTCCTGTGAATGGGGCCTGCTGGGCAGAGCCGGCATGCCCTGGTTGGGATGTAGGAGATCTGGGGCCTTCAAGCTGCGTGCACATCCCCTCTCTGGCTGCCCCTCTGGCTGCCCCTCTTGCTTCTTCTCTGCTGCCAAGCCTCTCACACAACACGTGCGTCTCATTGGAAGGAGCAGGCTGCTTGCCATTCTTGGGCAGGGAATCTTCCCACACACCTAGTTTCCTCGAAGGGGAGTGCACACTGACCCAGAGCCTCCAGAGGAGCTGCCGTCTCTCCAGCCACAAAGGCCTATAGCCGAGTCCATGACAGCCTGTGGCATGGAGGGCTTCTGTGGCAGAGGGCCATGCTTCCCTGGCAGGGGCTCCTTCTCACACTGCTTTCCGTGGGGAAACACTGCATGTGCCAAGGCTCTCCTGTGTGCACAAAATCTCTCCCCAGTGCCTGAGGTGCAGGGAATCCTCTTTGGACACAGAGCAATGTTCTGGGCAGACCTATCATGCTGGGAGAGCCTCCACTTCCCCAACTGTCCAACTGCCTCAGGAACACACTTCTAGGGAGTGTGGGTCTAACAGGCAGAAGGGCCCGAGTGAGGAACGTGGATGGCAGGCCAAAGCCACTGTGCTGAGCATTCGCCCGGCAAGTCCCAGCTGAAGGCTCTGTGCACCAGGCTCCAGCCTGAATGAGCCTGTAGCCTGGCCTCCAGTCCCAGGCTTTCCCTGGGCACTGCTAGTTTGGGACCCATCCCAGGCTCAGCCAGGCCTCCCTAGGGCCTGTGCTGGCCTAGGCCACTGCCAGCCAGCAGCACCTCGACAGAGCACAGTTCATGCGAGCAGGCCCCAGGGTGTTGCCTGTGTGTGTCTTGCACTGCTGGGAAGCTGCGGGTCCAGAGGCTGTGTGTGCACGTGGCCACTGGGGCCTGAGCACAAGACAGGCATGACCCCACTTGCAAGCAGGACTCCTGCCACCTCTTTGCTGCCTGCCACACGCCCTCGCTGCCTGCACTGTCTTCACTGCTGGCAGGCCTCTGTGTGCACAGGCCAGTCTCCGCCAAGGAAACAAGGGGCTTGCTCTCCCCTTGCTAGGAGCTCCTCCTACAGCACTCTGGACCAGGGCACACACGCCCCTGGACCAGCAGCCTGCAAGGAAGCTGCCGCTGAGCCATGCAGAAAGGCCTGCAGCACTTGGCAGGGAGCCTTCGGCTGTGGACAGCTTGCCCACTGCCCAGCCTCGGAGAAGTTCGTGGATGCTGGGGCCTGCAGCGTTTTCCATGGGAGAGCACTGGGGGCCCAAAGGCTCCCCTGTGCCTTCCGAGCCCCTTCCCACCCACAGGCCCTTGGCACCCACTCTGTTGCCAGAGGGAAGCCCTAAGCAGGACTCTCGAGCCTGTGCAGCCAGAGTGCCTCCTGCTTGGAAATGGCCTCAGGAACTCATTTGAAGTGAGGCTGCTCCCATGCTTGGCAGCCAGCAGATGGTGCCATCGCTTCACCAAAAAACTCTCTGCTTTGCCTTCAGCCCTGGCTCGCCCTGCTGAGCTCTCTCTGCCTCAAGCAGAAACTCCAGTGTGCGTCCAGCCTACAGAAAGCAGAGTGCCTTTGCCTGAGCACTGCTATGCTGTGGCAGCACCCTGAAGGCCTCCCAGGGCCTTCTCTGCCCTAACCCAGTCGTGCCATTCGGCCCAGGCGGGGAGCAAAGTTCCCCCTTGGCAGGGCTCAGCGTGGGGCCTGTGTGTGGTTTCAGGGCTGGGAAAGGGCAGATCCTGAAGCTGGGTGCCCTCCTGTGAATGGGGCCTGCTGGGCAGAGCCGGCATGCCCTGGTTGGGATGTAGGAGATCTGGGGCCTTCAAGCTGCGTGCACATCCCCTCTCTGGCTGCCCCTCTGGCTGCCCCTCTTGCTTCTTCTCTGCTGCCAAGCCTCTCACACCACACGTGCGTCTCATTGGAAGGAGCAGGCTGCTTGCCATTCTTTGGCAGGGAATCTTCCCACATGCCTCGTTTCCTCGAAGGGGAGTGCACACTGACCCAGAGCCTCCAGAGGATCTGCCGTCTCTCCAGCCACAAAGGCCTGTAGCCGAGTCCATGACAGCCTGTGGCATGGAGGGCTTCTGTGGCAGAGGGCCATGCTTCCCTGGCAGGGGCTCCTTCTCACACTGCTTTCCGTGGGGAAACACTGCGTGTGCCAAGGCTCTCCTGTGTGCACAAAATCTCTCCCCAGTGCCTGAGGTGCAGGGAATCCTCTTTGGACACAGAGCAATGTTCTGGGCAGACCTCCCATGCTGGGAGAGCCTCCACTTCCCCAACTGTCCAACTGCCTCAGGAACACACTTCTAGGGAGTGTGGGTCTAACAGGCAGAAGGGCCCGAGGGAGGAACGTGGATGGCAGGCCAAAGCCACTGTGCTGAGCATTCCCCCGGCAAGTCCCAGCTGAAGGCTCTGTGCACCAGGCTCAAGCTGGAATGAGCCTGTAGCCTGGCCTCCAGTCCCAGGCTTTCCCTGGGCACTGCTAGTTTGGGACCCATCCCAGGCTCAGCCAGGCCTCCCTAGGGCCTGTGCTGGCCTAGGAAACTGCCAGCCAGCAGCACCTCGACAGAGCACAGTTCATGCGAGCAGGCCCCAGGGTGTTGCCTGTGTGTGTCTTGCACTGCTGGGAAGCTGCGGGTCCAGAGGCTGTGTGTGCACGTGGCCACTGGGGCCTGAGCACAAGACAGGCATGACCCCACTTGCAAGCAGGACTCCTGCCACCTCTTTGCTGCCTGCCACACGCCCTCGCTGCCTGCACTGTCTTCACTGCTGGCAGGCCTCTGTGTTCACAGGCCAGTCTCCGCCAAGGAAACAAGGGGCTTGCTCTCCCCTTGCTAGGAGCTCCTCCTACAGCACTCTGGACCAGGGCACACACGCCCCTGGACCAGCAGACTGCAAGGAAGCTGCCGCTGAGCCATGCAGAAAGGCCTGTAGCACTTGGCAGGGAGCCTTCGGCTGTGGACAGCTTGCCCACTGCCCAGCCTCGGAGCAGTTCGTGGATGCTGGGGCCTGCAGCGTTTTCCATGGGAGAGCACTGGGGGCCCAAAGGCTCCCCTGTGCCTTCCGAGCCCCTTCCCACCCACAGGCCCTTGGCACCCACTCTGTTGCCAGAGGGAAGTCCTAAGCAGGGCTCTCGAGCTTGTGCAGCCAGAGTGCCTCCTGCTTGGAAATGGCCTCAGGAACTCATTTGAAGTGAGGCTGCTCCCATGCTTGGCAGCCAGCAGATGGTGCCATCGCTCCACCAAAAAACTCTCTGCTTTGCCTTCAGCCCTGGCTCGCCCTGCTGAGCTCTCTCTGCCTCAAGCAGAAACTCCAGTGTGCGTCCAGCCTACAGAAAGCAGAGTGCCTTTGCCTGAGCACTGCTATGCTGTGGCAGCACCCTGAAGGCCTCCCAGGGCCTTCTCTGCCCTAACCCAGTCGTGCCATTCGGCCCAGGCGGGGAGCAAAGTTCCCCCTTGGCAGGGCTCAGCGTGGGGCCTGTGTGTGGTTTCAGGGCTGGGAAAGGGCAGATCCTGAAGCTGGGTGCCCTCCTGTGAATGGGGCCTGCTGGGCAGAGCCGGCATGCCCTGGTTGGGATGTAGGAGATCTGGGGCCTTCAAGCTGCATGCACATCCCCTCTCTGGCTGCCCCTCTGGCTGCCCCTCTTGCTTCTTCTCTGCTGCCAAGCCTCTCACACCACACGTGCGTCTCATTGGAAGGAGCAGGCTGCTTGCCATTCTTGGGCAGGGAATCTTCCCACACACCTCGTTTCCTCGAAGGGGAGTGCACACTGACCCAGAGCCTCCAGAGGAGCTGCCGTCTCTCCAGCCACAAAGGCCTATAGCCGAGTCCATGACAGCCTGTGGCATGGAGGGCTTCTGTGGCAGAGGGCCATGCTTCCCTGGCAGGGGCTCCTTCTCACACTGCTTTCCGTGGGGAAACACTGCATGTGCCAAGGCTCTCCTGTGTGCACAAAATCTCTCCCCAGTGCCTGAGGTGCAGGGAATCCTCTTTGGACACAGAGCAATGTTCTGGGCAGACCTATCATGCTGGGAGAGCCTCCACTTCCCCAACTGTCCAACTGCCTCAGGAACACACTTCTAGGGAGTGTGGGTCTAACAGGCAGAAGGGCCCGAGTGAGGAACGTGGATGGCAGGCCAAAGCCACTGTGCTGAGCATTCGCCCGGCAAGTCCCAGCTGAAGGCTCTGTGCACCAGGCTCCAGCCTGAATGAGCCTGTAGCCTGGCCTCCAGTCCCAGGCTTTCCCTGGGCACTGCTAGTTTGGGACCCATCCCAGGCTCAGCCAGGCCTCCCTAGGGCCTGTGCTGGCCTAGGCCACTGCCAGCCAGCAGCACCTCGACAGAGCACAGTTCATGCGAGCAGGCCCCAGGGTGTTGCCTGTGTGTGTCTTGCACTGCTGGGAAGCTGCGGGTCCAGAGGCTGTGTGTGCACGTGGCCACTGGGGCCTGAGCACAAGACAGGCATGACCCCACTTGCAAGCAGGACTCCTGCCACCTCTTTGCTGCCTGCCACACGCCCTCGCTGCCTGCACTGTCTTCACTGCTGGCAGGCCTCTGTGTGCACAGGCCAGTCTCCGCCAAGGAAACAAGGGGCTTGCTCTCCCCTTGCTAGGAGCTCCTCCTACAGCACTCTGGACCAGGGCACACACGCCCCTGGACCAGCAGCCTGCAAGGAAGCTGCCGCTGAGCCATGCAGAAAGGCCTGCAGCACTTGGCAGGGAGCCTTCGGCTGTGGACAGCTTGCCCTCTGCCAAGCCTCGGAGGAGCTCATGGACGATGGGGCCTGCAGCGTTTTCCATGGGAGAGCACTGGGGGCCCAAAGGCTCCCCTGTGCCTTCCGAGCCCCTTCCCACCCACAGGCCCTTGGCACCCACTCTGTTGCCAGAGGGAAGTCCTAAGCAGGGCTCTCGAGCTTGTGCAGCCAGAGTGCCTCCTGCTTGGAAATGGCCTCAGGAACTCATTTGAAGTGAGGCTGCTCCCATGCTTGGCAGCCAGCAGATGGTGCCATCGCTCCACCAAAAAACTCTCTGCTTTGCCTTCAGCCCTGGCTCGCCCTGCTGAGCTCTCTCTGCCTCAAGCAGAAACTCCAGTGTGCGTCCAGCCTACAGAAAGCAGAGTGCCTTTGCCTGAGCACTGCTATGCTGTGGCAGCACCCTGAAGGCCTCCCAGGGCCTTCTCTGCCCTAACCCAGTCGTGCCATTCGGCCCAGGCGGGGAGCAAAGTTCCCCCTTGGCAGGGCTCAGCGTGGGGCCTGTGTGTGGTTTCAGGGCTGGGAAAGGGCAGATCCTGAAGCTGGGTGCCCTCCTGTGAATGGGGCCTGCTGGGCAGAGCCGGCATGCCCTGGTTGGGATGTAGGAGATCTGGGGCCTTCAAGCTGCGTGCACATCCCCTCTCTGGCTGCCCCTCTGGCTGCCCCTCTTGCTTCTTCTCTGCTGCCAAGCCTCTCACACCACACGTGCGTCTCATTGGAAGGAGCAGGCTGCTTGCCATTCTTGGGCAGGGAATCGTCCCACATGCCTCGTTTCCTCGAAGGGGAGTGCACACTGACCCAGAGCCTCCAGAGGATCTGCCGTCTCTCCAGCCACAAAGGCCTGTAGCCGAGTCCATGACAGCCTGTGGCATGGAGGGCTTCTGTGGCAGAGGGCCATGCTTCCCTGGCAGGGGCTCCTTCTCACACTGCTTTCCGTGGGGAAACACTGCGTGTGCCAAGGCTCTCCTGTGTGCACAAAATCTCTCCCCAGTGCCTGAGGTGCAGGGAATCCTCTTTGGACACAGAGCAATGTTCTGGGCAGACCTCCCATGCTGGGAGAGCCTCCACTTCCCCAACTGTCCAACTGCCTCAGGAACACACTTCTAGGGAGTGTGGGTCTAACAGGCAGAAGGGCCCGAGTGAGGAACGTGGATGGCAGGCCAAAGCCACTGTGCTGAGCATTCCCCCGGCAAGTCCCAGCTGAAGGCTCTGTGCACCAGGCTCAAGCTGGAATGAGCCTGTAGCCTGGCCTCCAGTCCCAGGCTTTCCCTGGGCACTGCTAGTTTGGGACCCATCCCAGGCTCAGCCAGGCCTCCCTAGGGCCTGTGCTGGCCTAGGCCACTGCCAGCCAGCAGCACCTCGACAGAGCACAGTTCATGCGAGCAGGCCCCAGGGTGTTGCCTGTGTGTGTCTTGCACTGCTGGGAAGCTGCGGGTCCAGAGGCTGTGTGTGCACGTGGCCACTGGGGCCTGAGCACAAGACAGGCATGACCCCACTTGCAAGCAGGACTCCTGCCACCTCTTTGCTGCCTGCCACACGCCCTCGCTGCCTGCACTGTCTTCACTGCTGGCAGGCCTCTGTGTGCACAGGCCAGTCTCCGCCAAGGAAACAAGGGGCTTGCTCTCCCCTTGCTAGGAGCTCCTCCTACAGCACTCTGGACCAGGGCACACACGCCCCTGGACCAGCAGCCTGCAAGGAAGCTGCCGCTGAGCCATGCAGAAAGGCCTGCAGCACTTGGCAGGGAGCCTTCGGCTGTGGACAGCTTGCCCTCTGCCAAGCCTCGGAGGAGCTCATGGACGATGGGGCCTGCAGCGTTTTCCATGGGAGAGCACTGGGGGCCCAAAGGCTCCCCTGTGCCTTCCGAGCCCCTTCCCACCCACAGGCCCTTGGCACCCACTCTGTTGCCAGAGGGAAGTCCTAAGCAGGGCTCTCGAGCTTGTGCAGCCAGAGTGCCTCCTGCTTGGAAATGGCCTCAGGAACTCATTTGAAGTGAGGCTGCTCCCATGCTTGGCAGCCAGCAGATGGTGCCATCGCTCCACCAAAAAACTCTCTGCTTTGCCTTCAGCCCTGGCTCGCCCTGCTGAGCTCTCTCTGCCTCAAGCAGAAACTCCAGTGTGCGTCCAGCCTACAGAAAGCAGAGTGCCTTTGCCTGAGCACTGCTATGCTGTGGCAGCACCCTGAAGGCCTCCCAGGGCCTTCTCTGCCCTAACCCAGTCGTGCCATTCGGCCCAGGCGGGGAGCAAAGTTCCCCCTTGGCAGGGCTCAGCGTGGGGCCTGTGTGTGGTTTCAGGGCTGGGAAAGGGCAGATCCTGAAGCTGGGTGCCCTCCTGTGAATGGGGCCTGCTGGGCAGAGCCGGCATGCCCTGGTTGGGATGTAGGAGATCTGGGGCCTTCAAGCTGCGTGCACATCCCCTCTCTGGCTGCCCCTCTGGCTGCCCCTCTTGCTTCTTCTCTGCTGCCAAGCCTCTCACACCACACGTGCGTCTCATTGGAAGGAGCAGGCTGCTTGCCATTCTTGGGCAGGGAATCTTCCCACATGCCTCGTTTCCTCGAAGGGGAGTGCACACTGACCCAGAGCCTCCAGAGGATCTGCCGTCTCTCCAGCCACAAAGGCCTGTAGCCGAGTCCATGACAGCCTGTGGCATGGAGGGCTTCTGTGGCAGAGGGCCATGCTTCCCTGGCAGGGGCTCCTTCTCACACTGCTTTCCGTGGGGAAACACTGCGTGTGCCAAGGCTCTCCTGTGTGCACAAAATCTCTCCCCAGTGCCTGAGGTGCAGGGAATCCTCTTTGGACACAGAGCAATGTTCTGGGCAGACCTCCCATGCTGGGAGAGCCTCCACTTCCCCAACTGTCCAACTGCCTCAGGAACACACTTCTAGGGAGTGTGGGTCTAACAGGCAGAAGGGCCCGAGTGAGGAACGTGGATGGCAGGCCAAAGCCACTGTGCTGAGCATTCCCCCGGCAAGTCCCAGCTGAAGGCTCTGTGCACCAGGCTCAAGCTGGAATGAGCCTGTAGCCTGGCCTCCAGTCCCAGGCTTTCCCTGGGCACTGCTAGTTTGGGACCCATCCCAGGCTCAGCCAGGCCTCCCTAGGGCCTGTGCTGGCCTAGGCCACTGCCAGCCAGCAGCACCTCGACAGAGCACAGTTCATGCGAGCAGGCCCCAGGGTGTTGCCTGTGTGTGTCTTGCACTGCTGGGAAGCTGCGGGTCCAGAGGCTGTGTGTGCACGTGGCCACTGGGGCCTGAGCACAAGACAGGCATGACCCCACTTGCAAGCAGGACTCCTGCCACCTCTTTGCTGCCTGCCACACACCCTCGCTGCCTGCACTGTCTTCACTGCTGGCAGGCCTCTGTGTGCACAGGCCAGTCTCCGCCAAGGAAACAAGGGGCTTGCTCTCCCCTTGCTAGGAGCTCCTCCTACAGCACTCTGGACCAGGGCACACACGCCCCTGGACCAGCAGCCTGCAAGGAAGCTGCCGCTGAGCCATGCAGAAAGGCCTGCAGCACTTGGCAGGGAGCCTTCGGCTGTGGACAGCTTGCCCTCTGCCAAGCCTCGGAGGAGCTCATGGACGATGGGGCCTGCAGCGTTTTCCATGGGAGAGCACTGGGGGCCCAAAGGCTCCCCTGTGCCTTCCGAGCCCCTTCCCACCCACAGGCCCTTGGCACCCACTCTGTTGCCAGAGGGAAGTCCTAAGCAGGGCTCTCGAGCTTGTGCAGCCAGAGTGCCTCCTGCTTGGAAATGGCCTCAGGAACTCATTTGAAGTGAGGCTGCTCCCATGCTTGGCAGCCAGCAGATGGTGCCATCGCTCCACCAAAAAACTCTCTGCTTTGCCTTCAGCCCTGGCTCGCCCTGCTGAGCTCTCTCTGCCTCAAGCAGAAACTCCAGTGTGCGTCCAGCCTACAGAAAGCAGAGTGCCTTTGCCTGAGCACTGCTATGCTGTGGCAGCACCCTGAAGGCCTCCCAGGGCCTTCTCTGCCCTAACCCAGTCGTGCCATTCGGCCCAGGCGGGGAGCAAAGTTCCCCCTTGGCAGGGCTCAGCGTGGGGCCTGTGTGTGGTTTCAGGGCTGGGAAAGGGCAGATCCTGAAGCTGGGTGCCCTCCTGTGAATGGGGCCTGCTGGGCAGAGCCGGCATGCCCTGGTTGGGATGTAGGAGATCTGGGGCCTTCAAGCTGCGTGCACATCCCCTCTCTGGCTGCCCCTCTGGCTGCCCCTCTTGCTTCTTCTCTGCTGCCAAGCCTCTCACACCACACGTGCGTCTCATTGGAAGGAGCAGGCTGCTTGCCATTCTTGGGCAGGGAATCTTCCCACATGCCTCGTTTCCTCGAAGGGGAGTGCACACTGACCCAGAGCCTCCAGAGGATCTGCCGTCTCTCCAGCCACAAAGGCCTGTAGCCGAGTCCATGACAGCCTGTGGCATGGAGGGCTTCTGTGGCAGAGGGCCATGCTTCCCTGGCAGGGGCTCCTTCTCACACTGCTTTCCGTGGGGAAACACTGCGTGTGCCAAGGCTCTCCTGTGTGCACAAAATCTCTCCCCAGTGCCTGAGGTGCAGGGAATCCTCTTTGGACACAGAGCAATGTTCTGGGCAGACCTCCCATGCTGGGAGAGCCTCCACTTCCCCAACTGTCCAACTGCCTCAGGAACACACTTCTAGGGAGTGTGGGTCTAACAGGCAGAAGGGCCCGAGTGAGGAACGTGGATGGCAGGCCAAAGCCACTGTGCTGAGCATTCCCCCGGCAAGTCCCAGCTGAAGGCTCTGTGCACCAGGCTCAAGCTGGAATGAGCCTGTAGCCTGGCCTCCAGTCCCAGGCTTTCCCTGGGCACTGCTAGTTTGGGACCCATCCCAGGCTCAGCCAGGCCTCCCTAGGGCCTGTGCTGGCCTAGGAAACTGCCAGCCAGCAGGACCTCGACAGAGCACAGTTCATGCGAGCAGGCCCCAGGGTGTTGCCTGTGTGTGTCTTGCACTGCTGGGAAGCTGCGGGTCCAGAGGCTGTGTGTGCACGTGGCCACTGGGGCCTGAGCACAAGACAGGCATGACCCCACTTGCAAGCAGGACTCCTGCCACCTCTTTGCTGCCTGCCACACGCCCTCGCTGCCTGCACTGTCTTCACTGCTGGCAGGCCTCTGTGTGCACAGGCCAGTCTCCGCCAAGGAAACAGGGGGCTTGCTCTCCCCTTGCTAGGAGCTCCTCCTACAGCACTCTGGACCAGGGCACACACGCCCCTGGACCAGCAGCCTGCAAGGAAGCTGCCGCTGAGCCATGCAGAAAGGCCTGCAGCACTTGGCAGGGAGCCTTCGGCTGTGGACAGCTTGCCCTCTGCCAAGCCTCGGAGGAGCTCATGGACGATGGGGCCTGCAGCGTTTTCCATGGGAGAGCACTGGGGGCCCAAATGCTCCCCTGTGCCTTCCGAGCCCCTTCCCACCCACAGGCCCTTGGCACCCACTCTGTTGCCAGAGGGAAGCCCTAAGCAGGACTCTCGAGCCTGTGCAGCCAGAGTGCCTCCTGCTTGGAAATGGCCTCAGGAACTCATTTGAAGTGAGGCTGCTCCCATGCTTGTCAGCCAGCAGATGGTGCCATCGCTCCACCAAAAAACTCTCTGCTTTGCCTTCAGCCCTGGCTCGCCCTGCTGAGCTCTCTCTGCCTCAAGCAGAAACTCCAGTGTGCGTCCAGCCTACAGAAAGCAGAGTGCCTTTGCCTGAGCACTGCTATGCTGTGGCAGCACCCTGAAGGCCTCCCAGGGCCTTCTCTGCCCTAACCCAGTCGTGCCATTCGGCCCAGGCGGGGAGCAAAGTTCCCCCTTGGCAGGGCTCAGCGTGGGGCCTGTGTGTGGTTTCAGGGCTGGGAAAGGGCAGATCCTGAAGCTGGGTGCCCTCCTGTGAATGGGGCCTGCTGGGCAGAGCCGGCATGCCCTGGTTGGGATGTAGGAGATCTGGGGCCTTCAAGCTGCGTGCACATCCCCTCTCTGGCTGCCCCTCTGGCTGCCCCTCTTGCTTCTTCTCTGCTGCCAAGCCTCTCACACCACACGTGCGTCTCATTGGAAGGAGCAGGCTGCTTGCCATTCTTGGGCAGGGAATCTTCCCACATGCCTCGTTTCCTCGAAGGGGAGTGCACACTGACCCAGAGCCTCCAGAGGATCTGCCGTCTCTCCAGCCACAAAGGCCTGTAGCCGAGTCCATGACAGCCTGTGGCATGGAGGGCTTCTGTGGCAGAGGGCCATGCTTCCCTGGCAGGGGCTCCTTCTCACACTGCTTTCCGTGGGGAAACACTGCGTGTGCCAAGGCTCTCCTGTGTGCACAAAATCTCTCCCCAGTGCCTGAGGTGCAGGGAATCCTCTTTGGACACAGAGCAATGTTCTGGGCAGACCTATCATGCTGGGAGAGCCTCCACTTCCCCAACTGTCCAACTGCCTCAGGAACACACTTCTAGGGAGTGTGGGTCTAACAGGCAGAAGGGCCCGAGTGAGGAACGTGGATGGCAGGCCAAAGCCACTGTGCTGAGCATTCGCCCGGCAAGTCCCAGCTGAAGGCTCTGTGCACCAGGCTCAAGCTGGAATGAGCCTGTAGCCTGGCCTCCAGTCCCAGGCTTTCCCTGGGCACTGCTAGTTTGGGACCCATCCCAGGCTCAGCCAGGCCTCCCTAGGGCCTGTGCTGGCCTAGGAAACTGCCAGCCAGCAGGACCTCGACAGAGCACAGTTCATGCGAGCAGGCCCCAGGGTGTTGCCTGTGTGTGTCTTGCACTGCTGGGAAGCTGCGGGTCCAGAGGCTGTGTGTGCACGTGGCCACTGGGGCCTGAGCACAAGACAGGCATGACCCCACTTGCAAGCAGGACTCCTGCCACCTCTTTGCTGCCTGCCACACGCCCTCGCTGCCTGCACTGTCTTCACTGCTGGCAGGCCTCTGTGTGCACAGGCCAGTCTCCGCCAAGGAAACAAGGGGCTTGCTCTCCCCTTGCTAGGAGCTCCTCCTACAGCACTCTGGACCAGGGCACACACGCCCCTGGACCAGCAGCCTGCAAGGAAGCTGCCGCTGAGCCATGCAGAAAGGCCTGTAGCACTTGGCAGGGAGCCTTCGGCTGTGGACAGCTTGCCCACTGCCCAGCCTCGGAGCAGTTCGTGGATGCTGGGGCCTGCAGCGTTGTCCATGGGAGAGCACTGGGGGCTCAAAGGCTCCCCTGTGCCTTCCGAGCCCCTTCCCACCCACAGGCCCTTGGCACCCACTCTGTTGCCAGAGGGAAGTCCTAAGCAGGGCTCTCGAGCTTGTGCAGCCAGAGTGCCTCCTGCTTGGAAATGGCCTCAGGAACTCATTTGAAGTGAGGCTGCTCCCATGCTTGGCAGCCAGCAGATGGTGCCATCGCTCCACCAAAAAACTCTCTGCTTTGCCTTCAGCCCTGGCTCGCCCTGCTGAGCTCTCTCTGCCTCAAGCAGAAACTCCAGTGTGCGTCCAGCCTACAGAAAGCAGAGTGCCTTTGCCTGAGCACTGCTATGCTGTGGCAGCACCCTGAAGGCCTCCCAGGGCCTTCTCTGCCCTAACCCAGTCGTGCCATTCGGCCCAGGCGGGGAGCAAAGTTCCCCCTTGGCAGGGCTCAGCGTGGGGCCTGTGTGTGGTTTCAGGGCTGGGAAAGGGCAGATCCTGAAGCTGGGTGCCCTCCTGTGAATGGGGCCTGCTGGGCAGAGCCGGCATGCCCTGGTTGGGATGTAGGAGATCTGGGGCCTTCAAGCTGCATGCACATCCCCTCTCTGGCTGCCCCTCTGGCTGCCCCTCTTGCTTCTTCTCTGCTGCCAAGCCTCTCACACCACACGTGCGTCTCATTGGAAGGAGCAGGCTGCTTGCCATTCTTGGGCAGGGAATCTTCCCACACGCCTCGTTTCCTCGAAGGGGAGTGCACACTGACCCAGAGCCTCCAGAGGAGCTGCCGTCTCTCCAGCCACAAAGGCCTATAGCCGAGTCCATGACAGCCTGTGGCATGGAGGGCTTCTGTGGCAGAGGGCCATGCTTCCCTGGCAGGGGCTCCTTCTCACACTGCTTTCCGTGGGGAAACACTGCATGTGCCAAGGCTCTCCTGTGTGCACAAAATCTCTCCCCAGTGCCTGAGGTGCAGGGAATCCTCTTTGGACACAGAGCAATGTTCTGGGCAGACCTATCATGCTGGGAGAGCCTCCACTTCCCCAACTGTCCAACTGCCTCAGGAACACACTTCTAGGGAGTGTGGGTCTAACAGGCAGAAGGGCCCGAGTGAGGAACGTGGATGGCAGGCCAAAGCCACTGTGCTGAGCATTCGCCCGGCAAGTCCCAGCTGAAGGCTCTGTGCACCAGGCTCCAGCCTGAATGAGCCTGTAGCCTGGCCTCCAGTCCCAGGCTTTCCCTGGGCACTGCTAGTTTGGGACCCATCCCAGGCTCAGCCAGGCCTCCCTAGGGCCTGTGCTGGCCTAGGCCACTGCCAGCCAGCAGGACCTCGACAGAGCACAGTTCATGCGAGCAGGCCCCAGGGTGTTGCCTGTGTGTGTCTTGCACTGCTGGGAAGCTGCGGGTCCAGAGGCTGTGTGTGCACGTGGCCACTGGGGCCTGAGCACAAGACAGGCATGACCCCACTTGCAAGCAGGACTCCTGCCACCTCTTTGCTGCCTGCCACACGCCCTCGCTGCCTGCACTGTCTTCACTGCTGGCAGGCCTCTGTGTGCACAGGCCAGTCTCCGCCAAGGAAACAAGGGGCTTGCTCTCCCCTTGCTAGGAGCTCCTCCTACAGCACTCTGGACCAGGGCACACACGCCCCTGGACCAGCAGCCTGCAAGGAAGCTGCCGCTGAGCCATGCAGAAAGGCCTGTAGCACTTGGCAGGGAGCCTTCGGCTGTGGACAGCTTGCCCACTGCCCAGCCTCGGAGCAGTTCGTGGATGCTGGGGCCTGCAGCGTTGTCCATGGGAGAGCACTGGGGGCTCAAAGGCTCCCCTGTGCCTTCCGAGCCCCTTCCCACCCACAGGCCCTTGGCACCCACTCTGTTGCCAGAGGGAAGTCCTAAGCAGGGCTCTCGAGCTTGTGCAGCCAGAGTGCCTCCTGCTTGGAAATGGCCTCAGGAACTCATTTGAAGTGAGGCTGCTCCCATGCTTGGCAGCCAGCAGATGGTGCCATCGCTCCACCAAAAAACTCTCTGCTTTGCCTTCAGCCCTGGCTCGCCCTGCTGAGCTCTCTCTGCCTCAAGCAGAAACTCCAGTGTGCGTCCAGCCTACAGAAAGCAGAGTGCCTTTGCCTGAGCACTGCTATGCTGTGGCAGCACCCTGAAGGCCTCCCAGGGCCTTCTCTGCCCTAACCCAGTCGTGCCATTCGGCCCAGGCGGGGAGCAAAGTTCCCCCTTGGCAGGGCTCAGCGTGGGGCCTGTGTGTGGTTTCAGGGCTGGGAAAGGGCAGATCCTGAAGCTGGGTGCCCTCCTGTGAATGGGGCCTGCTGGGCAGAGCCGGCATGCCCTGGTTGGGATGTAGGAGATCTGGGGCCTTCAAGCTGCGTGCACATCCCCTCTCTGGCTGCCCCTCTGGCTGCCCCTCTTGCTTCTTCTCTGCTGCCAAGCCTCTCACACCACACGTGCGTCTCATTGGAAGGAGCAGGCTGCTTGCCATTCTTGGGCAGGGAATCTTCCCACACGCCTCGTTTCCTCGAAGGGGAGTGCACACTGACCCAGAGCCTCCAGAGGAGCTGCCGTCTCTCCAGCCACAAAGGCCTATAGCCGAGTCCATGACAGCCTGTGGCATGGAGGGCTTCTGTGGCAGAGGGCCATGCTTCCCTGGCAGGGGCTCCTTCTCACACTGCTTTCCGTGGGGAAACACTGCATGTGCCAAGGCTCTCCTGTGTGCACAAAATCTCTCCCCAGTGCCTGAGGTGCAGGGAATCCTCTTTGGACACAGAGCAATGTTCTGGGCAGACCTATCATGCTGGGAGAGCCTCCACTTCCCCAACTGTCCAACTGCCTCAGGAACACACTTCTAGGGAGTGTGGGTCTAACAGGCAGAAGGGCCCGAGTGAGGAACGTGGATGGCAGGCCAAAGCCACTGTGCTGAGCATTCGCCCGGCAAGTCCCAGCTGAAGGCTCTGTGCACCAGGCTCCAGCCTGAATGAGCCTGTAGCCTGGCCTCCAGTCCCAGGCTTTCCCTGGGCACTGCTAGTTTGGGACCCATCCCAGGCTCAGCCAGGCCTCCCTAGGGCCTGTGCTGGCCTAGGCCACTGCCAGCCAGCAGCACCTCGACAGAGCACAGTTCATGCGAGCAGGCCCCAGGGTGTTGCCTGTGTGTGTCTTGCACTGCTGGGAAGCTGCGGGTCCAGAGGCTGTGTGTGCACGTGGCCACTGGGGCCTGAGCACAAGACAGGCATGACCCCACTTGCAAGCAGGACTCCTGCCACCTCTTTGCTGCCTGCCACACGCCCTCGCTGCCTGCACTGTCTTCACTGCTGGCAGGCCTCTGTGTGCACAGGCCAGTCTCCGCCAAGGAAACAAGGGGCTTGCTCTCCCCTTGCTAGGAGCTCCTCCTACAGCACTCTGGACCAGGGCACACACGCCCCTGGACCAGCAGCCTGCAAGGAAGCTGCCGCTGAGCCATGCAGAAAGGCCTGCAGCACTTGGCAGGGAGCCTTCGGCTGTGGACAGCTTGCCCTCTGCCAAGCCTCGGAGGAGCTCATGGACGATGGGGCCTGCAGCGTTTTCCATGGGAGAGCACTGGGGGCCCAAAGGCTCCCCTGTGCCTTCCGAGCCCCTTCCCACCCACAGGCCCTTGGCACCCACTCTGTTGCCAGAGGGAAGTCCTAAGCAGGGCTCTCGAGCTTGTGCAGCCAGAGTGCCTCCTGCTTGGAAATGGCCTCAGGAACTCATTTGAAGTGAGGCTGCTCCCATGCTTGGCAGCCAGCAGATGGTGCCATCGCTCCACCAAAAAACTCTCTGCTTTGCCTTCAGCCCTGGCTCGCCCTGCTGAGCTCTCTCTGCCTCAAGCAGAAACTCCAGTGTGCGTCCAGCCTACAGAAAGCAGAGTGCCTTTGCCTGAGCACTGCTATGCTGTGGCAGCACCCTGAAGGCCTCCCAGGGCCTTCTCTGCCCTAACCCAGTCGTGCCATTCGGCCCAGGCGGGGAGCAAAGTTCCCCCTTGGCAGGGCTCAGCGTGGGGCCTGTGTGTGGTTTCAGGGCTGGGAAAGGGCAGATCCTGAAGCTGGGTGCCCTCCTGTGAATGGGGCCTGCTGGGCAGAGCCGGCATGCCCTGGTTGGGATGTAGGAGATCTGGGGCCTTCAAGCTGCGTGCACATCCCCTCTCTGGCTGCCCCTCTGGCTGCCCCTCTTGCTTCTTCTCTGCTGCCAAGCCTCTCACACCACACGTGCGTCTCATTGGAAGGAGCAGGCTGCTTGCCATTCTTGGGCAGGGAATCTTCCCACATGCCTCGTTTCCTCGAAGGGGAGTGCACACTGACCCAGAGCCTCCAGAGGATCTGCCGTCTCTCCAGCCACAAAGGCCTGTAGCCGAGTCCATGACAGCCTGTGGCATGGAGGGCTTCTGTGGCAGAGGGCCATGCTTCCCTGGCAGGGGCTCCTTCTCACACTGCTTTCCGTGGGGAAACACTGCGTGTGCCAAGGCTCTCCTGTGTGCACAAAATCTCTCCCCAGTGCCTGAGGTGCAGGGAATCCTCTTTGGACACAGAGCAATGTTCTGGGCAGACCTATCATGCTGGGAGAGCCTCCACTTCCCCAACTGTCCAACTGCCTCAGGAACACACTTCTAGGGAGTGTGGGTCTAACAGGCAGAAGGGCCCGAGTGAGGAACGTGGATGGCAGGCCAAAGCCACTGTGCTGAGCATTCGCCCGGCAAGTCCCAGCTGAAGGCTCTGTGCACCAGGCTCCAGCCTGAATGAGCCTGTAGCCTGGCCTCCAGTCCCAGGCTTTCCCTGGGCACTGCTAGTTTGGGACCCATCCCAGGCTCAGCCAGGCCTCCCTAGGGCCTGTGCTGGCCTAGGCCACTGCCAGCCAGCAGGACCTCGACAGAGCACAGTTCATGCGAGCAGGCCCCAGGGTGTTGCCTGTGTGTGTCTTGCACTGCTGGGAAGCTGCGGGTCCAGAGGCTGTGTGTGCACGTGGCCACTGGGGCCTGAGCACAAGACAGGCATGACCCCACTTGCAAGCAGGACTCCTGCCACCTCTTTGCTGCCTGCCACACGCCCTCGCTGCCTGCACTGTCTTCACTGCTGGCAGGCCTCTGTGTGCACAGGCCAGTCTCCGCCAAGGAAACAAGGGGCTTGCTCTCCCCTTGCTAGGAGCTCCTCCTACAGCACTCTGGACCAGGGCACACACGCCCCTGGACCAGCAGCCTGCAAGGAAGCTGCCGCTGAGCCATGCAGAAAGGCCTGTAGCACTTGGCAGGGAGCCTTCGGCTGTGGACAGCTTGCCCACTGCCCAGCCTCGGAGCAGTTCGTGGATGCTGGGGCCTGCAGCGTTGTCCATGGGAGAGCACTGGGGGCTCAAAGGCTCCCCTGTGCCTTCCGAGCCCCTTCCCACCCACAGGCCCTTGGCACCCACTCTGTTGCCAGAGGGAAGTCCTAAGCAGGGCTCTCGAGCTTGTGCAGCCAGAGTGCCTCCTGCTTGGAAATGGCCTCAGGAACTCATTTGAAGTGAGGCTGCTCCCATGCTTGGCAGCCAGCAGATGGTGCCATCGCTCCACCAAAAAACTCTCTGCTTTGCCTTCAGCCCTGGCTCGCCCTGCTGAGCTCTCTCTGCCTCAAGCAGAAACTCCAGTGTGCGTCCAGCCTACAGAAAGCAGAGTGCCTTTGCCTGAGCACTGCTATGCTGTGGCAGCACCCTGAAGGCCTCCCAGGGCCTTCTCTGCCCTAACCCAGTCGTGCCATTCGGCCCAGGCGGGGAGCAAAGTTCCCCCTTGGCAGGGCTCAGCGTGGGGCCTGTGTGTGGTTTCAGGGCTGGGAAAGGGCAGATCCTGAAGCTGGGTGCCCTCCTGTGAATGGGGCCTGCTGGGCAGAGCCGGCATGCCCTGGTTGGGATGTAGGAGATCTGGGGCCTTCAAGCTGCGTGCACATCCCCTCTCTGGCTGCCCCTCTGGCTGCCCCTCTTGCTTCTTCTCTGCTGCCAAGCCTCTCACACCACACGTGCGTCTCATTGGAAGGAGCAGGCTGCTTGCCATTCTTGGGCAGGGAATCTTCCCACACGCCTCGTTTCCTCGAAGGGGAGTGCACACTGACCCAGAGCCTCCAGAGGAGCTGCCGTCTCTCCAGCCACAAAGGCCTATAGCCGAGTCCATGACAGCCTGTGGCATGGAGGGCTTCTGTGGCAGAGGGCCATGCTTCCCTGGCAGGGGCTCCTTCTCACACTGCTTTCCGTGGGGAAACACTGCATGTGCCAAGGCTCTCCTGTGTGCACAAAATCTCTCCCCAGTGCCTGAGGTGCAGGGAATCCTCTTTGGACACAGAGCAATGTTCTGGGCAGACCTATCATGCTGGGAGAGCCTCCACTTCCCCAACTGTCCAACTGCCTCAGGAACACACTTCTAGGGAGTGTGGGTCTAACAGGCAGAAGGGCCCGAGTGAGGAACGTGGATGGCAGGCCAAAGCCACTGTGCTGAGCATTCGCCCGGCAAGTCCCAGCTGAAGGCTCTGTGCACCAGGCTCCAGCCTGAATGAGCCTGTAGCCTGGCCTCCAGTCCCAGGCTTTCCCTGGGCACTGCTAGTTTGGGACCCATCCCAGGCTCAGCCAGGCCTCCCTAGGGCCTGTGCTGGCCTAGGCCACTGCCAGCCAGCAGCACCTCGACAGAGCACAGTTCATGCGAGCAGGCCCCAGGGTGTTGCCTGTGTGTGTCTTGCACTGCTGGGAAGCTGCGGGTCCAGAGGCTGTGTGTGCACGTGGCCACTGGGGCCTGAGCACAAGACAGGCATGACCCCACTTGCAAGCAGGACTCCTGCCACCTCTTTGCTGCCTGCCACACGCCCTCGCTGCCTGCACTGTCTTCACTGCTGGCAGGCCTCTGTGTGCACAGGCCAGTCTCCGCCAAGGAAACAAGGGGCTTGCTCTCCCCTTGCTAGGAGCTCCTCCTACAGCACTCTGGACCAGGGCACACACGCCCCTGGACCAGCAGCCTGCAAGGAAGCTGCCGCTGAGCCATGCAGAAAGGCCTGTAGCACTTGGCAGGGAGCCTTCGGCTGTGGACAGCTTGCCCACTGCCCAGCCTCGGAGCAGTTCGTGGATGCTGGGGCCTGCAGCGTTGTCCATGGGAGAGCACTGGGGGCTCAAAGGCTCCCCTGTGCCTTCCGAGCCCCTTCCCACCCACAGGCCCTTGGCACCCACTCTGTTGCCAGAGGGAAGTCCTAAGCAGGGCTCTCGAGCTTGTGCAGCCAGAGTGCCTCCTGCTTGGAAATGGCCTCAGGAACTCATTTGAAGTGAGGCTGCTCCCATGCTTGGCAGCCAGCAGATGGTGCCATCGCTCCACCAAAAAACTCTCTGCTTTGCCTTCAGCCCTGGCTCGCCCTGCTGAGCTCTCTCTGCCTCAAGCAGAAACTCCAGTGTGCGTCCAGCCTACAGAAAGCAGAGTGCCTTTGCCTGAGCACTGCTATGCTGTGGCAGCACCCTGAAGGCCTCCCAGGGCCTTCTCTGCCCTAACCCAGTCGTGCCATTCGGCCCAGGCGGGGAGCAAAGTTCCCCCTTGGCAGGGCTCAGCGTGGGGCCTGTGTGTGGTTTCAGGGCTGGGAAAGGGCAGATCCTGAAGCTGGGTGCCCTCCTGTGAATGGGGCCTGCTGGGCAGAGCCGGCATGCCCTGGTTGGGATGTAGGAGATCTGGGGCCTTCAAGCTGCATGCACATCCCCTCTCTGGCTGCCCCTCTGGCTGCCCCTCTTGCTTCTTCTCTGCTGCCAAGCCTCTCACACCACACGTGCGTCTCATTGGAAGGAGCAGGCTGCTTGCCATTCTTGGGCAGGGAATCTTCCCACACGCCTCGTTTCCTCGAAGGGGAGTGCACACTGACCCAGAGCCTCCAGAGGAGCTGCCGTCTCTCCAGCCACAAAGGCCTATAGCCGAGTCCATGACAGCCTGTGGCATGGAGGGCTTCTGTGGCAGAGGGCCATGCTTCCCTGGCAGGGGCTCCTTCTCACACTGCTTTCCGTGGGGAAACACTGCATGTGCCAAGGCTCTCCTGTGTGCACAAAATCTCTCCCCAGTGCCTGAGGTGCAGGGAATCCTCTTTGGACACAGAGCAATGTTCTGGGCAGACCTATCATGCTGGGAGAGCCTCCACTTCCCCAACTGTCCAACTGCCTCAGGAACACACTTCTAGGGAGTGTGGGTCTAACAGGCAGAAGGGCCCGAGTGAGGAACGTGGATGGCAGGCCAAAGCCACTGTGCTGAGCATTCGCCCGGCAAGTCCCAGCTGAAGGCTCTGTGCACCAGGCTCCAGCCTGAATGAGCCTGTAGCCTGGCCTCCAGTCCCAGGCTTTCCCTGGGCACTGCTAGTTTGGGACCCATCCCAGGCTCAGCCAGGCCTCCCTAGGGCCTGTGCTGGCCTAGGCCACTGCCAGCCAGCAGGACCTCGACAGAGCACAGTTCATGCGAGCAGGCCCCAGGGTGTTGCCTGTGTGTGTCTTGCACTGCTGGGAAGCTGCGGGTCCAGAGGCTGTGTGTGCACGTGGCCACTGGGGCCTGAGCACAAGACAGGCATGACCCCACTTGCAAGCAGGACTCCTGCCACCTCTTTGCTGCCTGCCACACGCCCTCGCTGCCTGCACTGTCTTCACTGCTGGCAGGCCTCTGTGTGCACAGGCCAGTCTCCACCAAGGAAACAAGGGGCTTGCTCTCCCCTTGCTAGGAGCTCCTCCTACAGCACTCTGGACCAGGGCACACACGCCCCTGGACCAGCAGCCTGCAAGGAAGCTGCCGCTGAGCCATGCAGAAAGGCCTGTAGCACTTGGCAGGGAGCCTTCGGCTGTGGACAGCTTGCCCACTGCCCAGCCTCGGAGCAGTTCGTGGATGCTGGGGCCTGCAGCGTTGTCCATGGGAGAGCACTGGGGGCTCAAAGGCTCCCCTGTGCCTTCCGAGCCCCTTCCCACCCACAGGCCCTTGGCACCCACTCTGTTGCCAGAGGGAAGTCCTAAGCAGGGCTCTCGAGCTTGTGCAGCCAGAGTGCCTCCTGCTTGGAAATGGCCTCAGGAACTCATTTGAAGTGAGGCTGCTCCCATGCTTGGCAGCCAGCAGATGGTGCCATCGCTCCACCAAAAAACTCTCTGCTTTGCCTTCAGCCCTGGCTCGCCCTGCTGAGCTCTCTCTGCCTCAAGCAGAAACTCCAGTGTGCGTCCAGCCTACAGAAAGCAGAGTGCCTTTGCCTGAGCACTGCTATGCTGTGGCAGCACCCTGAAGGCCTCCCAGGGCCTTCTCTGCCCTAACCCAGTCGTGCCATTCGGCCCAGGCGGGGAGCAAAGTTCCCCCTTGGCAGGGCTCAGCGTGGGGCCTGTGTGTGGTTTCAGGGCTGGGAAAGGGCAGATCCTGAAGCTGGGTGCCCTCCTGTGAATGGGGCCTGCTGGGCAGAGCCGGCATGCCCTGGTTGGGATGTAGGAGATCTGGGGCCTTCAAGCTGCGTGCACATCCCCTCTCTGGCTGCCCCTCTGGCTGCCCCTCTTGCTTCTTCTCTGCTGCCAAGCCTCTCACACCACACGTGCGTCTCATTGGAAGGAGCAGGCTGCTTGCCATTCTTGGGCAGGGAATCTTCCCACACGCCTCGTTTCCTCGAAGGGGAGTGCACACTGACCCAGAGCCTCCAGAGGAGCTGCCGTCTCTCCAGCCACAAAGGCCTATAGCCGAGTCCATGACAGCCTGTGGCATGGAGGGCTTCTGTGGCAGAGGGCCATGCTTCCCTGGCAGGGGCTCCTTCTCACACTGCTTTCCGTGGGGAAACACTGCATGTGCCAAGGCTCTCCTGTGTGCACAAAATCTCTCCCCAGTGCCTGAGGTGCAGGGAATCCTCTTTGGACACAGAGCAATGTTCTGGGCAGACCTATCATGCTGGGAGAGCCTCCACTTCCCCAACTGTCCAACTGCCTCAGGAACACACTTCTAGGGAGTGTGGGTCTAACAGGCAGAAGGGCCCGAGTGAGGAACGTGGATGGCAGGCCAAAGCCACTGTGCTGAGCATTCGCCCGGCAAGTCCCAGCTGAAGGCTCTGTGCACCAGGCTCCAGCCTGAATGAGCCTGTAGCCTGGCCTCCAGTCCCAGGCTTTCCCTGGGCACTGCTAGTTTGGGACCCATCCCAGGCTCAGCCAGGCCTCCCTAGGGCCTGTGCTGGCCTAGGCCACTGCCAGCCAGCAGGACCTCGACAGAGCACAGTTCATGCGAGCAGGCCCCAGGGTGTTGCCTGTGTGTGTCTTGCACTGCTGGGAAGCTGCGGGTCCAGAGGCTGTGTGTGCACGTGGCCACTGGGGCCTGAGCACAAGACAGGCATGACCCCACTTGCAAGCAGGACTCCTGCCACCTCTTTGCTGCCTGCCACACGCCCTCGCTGCCTGCACTGTCTTCACTGCTGGCAGGCCTCTGTGTGCACAGGCCAGTCTCCGCCAAGGAAACAAGGGGCTTGCTCTCCCCTTGCTAGGAGCTCCTCCTACAGCACTCTGGACCAGGGCACACACGCCCCTGGACCAGCAGCCTGCAAGGAAGCTGCCGCTGAGCCATGCAGAAAGGCCTGCAGCACTTGGCAGGGAGCCTTCGGCTGTGGACAGCTTGCCCTCTGCCAAGCCTCGGAGGAGCTCATGGACGATGGGGCCTGCAGCGTTTTCCATGGGAGAGCACTGGGGGCCCAAAGGCTCCCCTGTGCCTTCCGAGCCCCTTCCCACCCACAGGCCCTTGGCACCCACTCTGTTGCCAGAGGGAAGTCCTAAGCAGGGCTCTCGAGCTTGTGCAGCCAGAGTGCCTCCTGCTTGGAAATGGCCTCAGGAACTCATTTGAAGTGAGGCTGCTCCCATGCTTGGCAGCCAGCAGATGGTGCCATCGCTCCACCAAAAAACTCTCTGCTTTGCCTTCAGCCCTGGCTCGCCCTGCTGAGCTCTCTCTGCCTCAAGCAGAAACTCCAGTGTGCGTCCAGCCTACAGAAAGCAGAGTGCCTTTGCCTGAGCACTGCTATGCTGTGGCAGCACCCTGAAGGCCTCCCAGGGCCTTCTCTGCCCTAACCCAGTCGTGCCATTCGGCCCAGGCGGGGAGCAAAGTTCCCCCTTGGCAGGGCTCAGCGTGGGGCCTGTGTGTGGTTTCAGGGCTGGGAAAGGGCAGATCCTGAAGCTGGGTGCCCTCCTGTGAATGGGGCCTGCTGGGCAGAGCCGGCATGCCCTGGTTGGGATGTAGGAGATCTGGGGCCTTCAAGCTGCGTGCACATCCCCTCTCTGGCTGCCCCTCTGGCTGCCCCTCTTGCTTCTTCTCTGCTGCCAAGCCTCTCACACCACACGTGCGTCTCATTGGAAGGAGCAGGCTGCTTGCCATTCTTGGGCAGGGAATCTTCCCACATGCCTCGTTTCCTCGAAGGGGAGTGCACACTGACCCAGAGCCTCCAGAGGATCTGCCGTCTCTCCAGCCACAAAGGCCTGTAGCCGAGTCCATGACAGCCTGTGGCATGGAGGGCTTCTGTGGCAGAGGGCCATGCTTCCCTGGCAGGGGCTCCTTCTCACACTGCTTTCCGTGGGGAAACACTGCGTGTGCCAAGGCTCTCCTGTGTGCACAAAATCTCTCCCCAGTGCCTGAGGTGCAGGGAATCCTCTTTGGACACAGAGCAATGTTCTGGGCAGACCTATCATGCTGGGAGAGCCTCCACTTCCCCAACTGTCCAACTGCCTCAGGAACACACTTCTAGGGAGTGTGGGTCTAACAGGCAGAAGGGCCCGAGTGAGGAACGTGGATGGCAGGCCAAAGCCACTGTGCTGAGCATTCGCCCGGCAAGTCCCAGCTGAAGGCTCTGTGCACCAGGCTCCAGCCTGAATGAGCCTGTAGCCTGGCCTCCAGTCCCAGGCTTTCCCTGGGCACTGCTAGTTTGGGACCCATCCCAGGCTCAGCCAGGCCTCCCTAGGGCCTGTGCTGGCCTAGGCCACTGCCAGCCAGCAGGACCTCGACAGAGCACAGTTCATGCGAGCAGGCCCCAGGGTGTTGCCTGTGTGTGTCTTGCACTGCTGGGAAGCTGCGGGTCCAGAGGCTGTGTGTGCACGTGGCCACTGGGGCCTGAGCACAAGACAGGCATGACCCCACTTGCAAGCAGGACTCCTGCCACCTCTTTGCTGCCTGCCACACGCCCTCGCTGCCTGCACTGTCTTCACTGCTGGCAGGCCTCTGTGTGCACAGGCCAGTCTCCGCCAAGGAAACAAGGGGCTTGCTCTCCCCTTGCTAGGAGCTCCTCCTACAGCACTCTGGACCAGGGCACACACGCCCCTGGACCAGCAGCCTGCAAGGAAGCTGCCGCTGAGCCATGCAGAAAGGCCTGTAGCACTTGGCAGGGAGCCTTCGGCTGTGGACAGCTTGCCCACTGCCCAGCCTCGGAGCAGTTCGTGGATGCTGGGGCCTGCAGCGTTGTCCATGGGAGAGCACTGGGGGCTCAAAGGCTCCCCTGTGCCTTCCGAGCCCCTTCCCACCCACAGGCCCTTGGCACCCACTCTGTTGCCAGAGGGAAGTCCTAAGCAGGGCTCTCGAGCTTGTGCAGCCAGAGTGCCTCCTGCTTGGAAATGGCCTCAGGAACTCATTTGAAGTGAGGCTGCTCCCATGCTTGGCAGCCAGCAGATGGTGCCATCGCTCCACCAAAAAACTCTCTGCTTTGCCTTCAGCCCTGGCTCGCCCTGCTGAGCTCTCTCTGCCTCAAGCAGAAACTCCAGTGTGCGTCCAGCCTACAGAAAGCAGAGTGCCTTTGCCTGAGCACTGCTATGCTGTGGCAGCACCCTGAAGGCCTCCCAGGGCCTTCTCTGCCCTAACCCAGTCGTGCCATTCGGCCCAGGCGGGGAGCAAAGTTCCCCCTTGGCAGGGCTCAGCGTGGGGCCTGTGTGTGGTTTCAGGGCTGGGAAAGGGCAGATCCTGAAGCTGGGTGCCCTCCTGTGAATGGGGCCTGCTGGGCAGAGCCGGCATGCCCTGGTTGGGATGTAGGAGATCTGGGGCCTTCAAGCTGCGTGCACATCCCCTCTCTGGCTGCCCCTCTGGCTGCCCCTCTTGCTTCTTCTCTGCTGCCAAGCCTCTCACACCACACGTGCGTCTCATTGGAAGGAGCAGGCTGCTTGCCATTCTTGGGCAGGGAATCTTCCCACACGCCTCGTTTCCTCGAAGGGGAGTGCACACTGACCCAGAGCCTCCAGAGGAGCTGCCGTCTCTCCAGCCACAAAGGCCTATAGCCGAGTCCATGACAGCCTGTGGCATGGAGGGCTTCTGTGGCAGAGGGCCATGCTTCCCTGGCAGGGGCTCCTTCTCACACTGCTTTCCGTGGGGAAACACTGCATGTGCCAAGGCTCTCCTGTGTGCACAAAATCTCTCCCCAGTGCCTGAGGTGCAGGGAATCCTCTTTGGACACAGAGCAATGTTCTGGGCAGACCTATCATGCTGGGAGAGCCTCCACTTCCCCAACTGTCCAACTGCCTCAGGAACACACTTCTAGGGAGTGTGGGTCTAACAGGCAGAAGGGCCCGAGTGAGGAACGTGGATGGCAGGCCAAAGCCACTGTGCTGAGCATTCGCCCGGCAAGTCCCAGCTGAAGGCTCTGTGCACCAGGCTCCAGCCTGAATGAGCCTGTAGCCTGGCCTCCAGTCCCAGGCTTTCCCTGGGCACTGCTAGTTCGGGACCCATCCCAGGCTCAGCCAGGCCTCCCTAGGGCCTGTGCTGGCCTAGGCCACTGCCAGCCAGCAGGACCTCGACAGAGCACAGTTCATGCGAGCAGGCCCCAGGGTGTTGCCTGTGTGTGTCTTGCACTGCTGGGAAGCTGCGGGTCCAGAGGCTGTGTGTGCACGTGGCCACTGGGGCCTGAGCACAAGACAGGCATGACCCCACTTGCAAGCAGGACTCCTGCCACCTCTTTGCTGCCTGCCACACGCCCTCGCTGCCTGCACTGTCTTCACTGCTGGCAGGCCTCTGTGTGCACAGGCCAGTCTCCGCCAAGGAAACAAGGGGCTTGCTCTCCCCTTGCTAGGAGCTCCTCCTACAGCACTCTGGACCAGGGCACACACGCCCCTGGACCAGCAGCCTGCAAGGAAGCTGCCGCTGAGCCATGCAGAAAGGCCTGTAGCACTTGGCAGGGAGCCTTCGGCTGTGGACAGCTTGCCCACTGCCCAGCCTCGGAGCAGTTCGTGGATGCTGGGGCCTGCAGCGTTGTCCATGGGAGAGCACTGGGGGCTCAAAGGCTCCCCTGTGCCTTCCGAGCCCCTTCCCACCCACAGGCCCTTGGCACCCACTCTGTTGCCAGAGGGAAGTCCTAAGCAGGGCTCTCGAGCTTGTGCAGCCAGAGTGCCTCCTGCTTGGAAATGGCCTCAGGAACTCATTTGAAGTGAGGCTGCTCCCATGCTTGGCAGCCAGCAGATGGTGCCATCGCTCCACCAAAAAACTCTCTGCTTTGCCTTCAGCCCTGGCTCGCCCTGCTGAGCTCTCTCTGCCTCAAGCAGAAACTCCAGTGTGCGTCCAGCCTACAGAAAGCAGAGTGCCTTTGCCTGAGCACTGCTATGCTGTGGCAGCACCCTGAAGGCCTCCCAGGGCCTTCTCTGCCCTAACCCAGTCGTGCCATTCGGCCCAGGCGGGGAGCAAAGTTCCCCCTTGGCAGGGCTCAGCGTGGGGCCTGTGTGTGGTTTCAGGGCTGGGAAAGGGCAGATCCTGAAGCTGGGTGCCCTCCTGTGAATGGGGCCTGCTGGGCAGAGCCGGCATGCCCTGGTTGGGATGTAGGAGATCTGGGGCCTTCAAGCTGCGTGCACATCCCCTCTCTGGCTGCCCCTCTGGCTGCCCCTCTTGCTTCTTCTCTGCTGCCAAGCCTCTCACACCACACGTGCGTCTCATTGGAAGGAGCAGGCTGCTTGCCATTCTTGGGCAGGGAATCTTCCCACATGCCTCGTTTCCTCGAAGGGGAGTGCACACTGACCCAGAGCCTCCAGAGGATCTGCCGTCTCTCCAGCCACAAAGGCCTGTAGCCGAGTCCATGACAGCCTGTGGCATGGAGGGCTTCTGTGGCAGAGGGCCATGCTTCCCTGGCAGGGGCTCCTTCTCACACTGCTTTCCGTGGGGAAACACTGCGTGTGCCAAGGCTCTCCTGTGTGCACAAAATCTCTCCCCAGTGCCTGAGGTGCAGGGAATCCTCTTTGGACACAGAGCAATGTTCTGGGCAGACCTATCATGCTGGGAGAGCCTCCACTTCCCCAACTGTCCAACTGCCTCAGGAACACACTTCTAGGGAGTGTGGGTCTAACAGGCAGAAGGGCCCGAGTGAGGAACGTGGATGGCAGGCCAAAGCCACTGTGCTGAGCATTCGCCCGGCAAGTCCCAGCTGAAGGCTCTGTGCACCAGGCTCAAGCTGGAATGAGCCTGTAGCCTGGCCTCCAGTCCCAGGCTTTCCCTGGGCACTGCTAGTTTGGGACCCATCCCAGGCTCAGCCAGGCCTCCCTAGGGCCTGTGCTGGCCTAGGAAACTGCCAGCCAGCAGGACCTCGACAGAGCACAGTTCATGCGAGCAGGCCCCAGGGTGTTGCCTGTGTGTGTCTTGCACTGCTGGGAAGCTGCGGGTCCAGAGGCTGTGTGTGCACGTGGCCACTGGGGCCTGAGCACAAGACAGGCATGACCCCACTTGCAAGCAGGACTCCTGCCACCTCTTTGCTGCCTGCCACACGCCCTCGCTGCCTGCACTGTCTTCACTGCTGGCAGGCCTCTGTGTGCACAGGCCAGTCTCCGCCAAGGAAACAAGGGGCTTGCTCTCCCCTTGCTAGGAGCTCCTCCTACAGCACTCTGGACCAGGGCACACACGCCCCTGGACCAGCAGCCTGCAAGGAAGCTGCCGCTGAGCCATGCAGAAAGGCCTGCAGCACTTGGCAGGGAGCCTTCGGCTGTGGACAGCTTGCCCTCTGCCAAGCCTCGGAGGAGCTCATGGACGATGGGGCCTGCAGCGTTTTCCATGGGAGAGCACTGGGGGCCCAAAGGCTCCCCTGTGCCTTCCGAGCCCCTTCCCACCCACAGGCCCTTGGCACCCACTCTGTTGCCAGAGGGAAGTCCTAAGCAGGGCTCTCGAGCTTGTGCAGCCAGAGTGCCTCCTGCTTGGAAATGGCCTCAGGAACTCATTTGAAGTGAGGCTGCTCCCATGCTTGGCAGCCAGCAGATGGTGCCATCGCTCCACCAAAAAACTCTCTGCTTTGCCTTCAGCCCTGGCTCGCCCTGCTGAGCTCTCTCTGCCTCAAGCAGAAACTCCAGTGTGCGTCCAGCCTACAGAAAGCAGAGTGCCTTTGCCTGAGCACTGCTATGCTGTGGCAGCACCCTGAAGGCCTCCCAGGGCCTTCTCTGCCCTAACCCAGTCGTGCCATTCGGCCCAGGCGGGGAGCAAAGTTCCCCCTTGGCAGGGCTCAGCGTGGGGCCTGTGTGTGGTTTCAGGGCTGGGAAAGGGCAGATCCTGAAGCTGGGTGCCCTCCTGTGAATGGGGCCTGCTGGGCAGAGCCGGCATGCCCTGGTTGGGATGTAGGAGATCTGGGGCCTTCAAGCTGCGTGCACATCCCCTCTCTGGCTGCCCCTCTGGCTGCCCCTCTTGCTTCTTCTCTGCTGCCAAGCCTCTCACACCACACGTGCGTCTCATTGGAAGGAGCAGGCTGCTTGCCATTCTTGGGCAGGGAATCTTCCCACATGCCTCGTTTCCTCGAAGGGGAGTGCACACTGACCCAGAGCCTCCAGAGGATCTGCCGTCTCTCCAGCCACAAAGGCCTGTAGCCGAGTCCATGACAGCCTGTGGCATGGAGGGCTTCTGTGGCAGAGGGCCATGCTTCCCTGGCAGGGGCTCCTTCTCACACTGCTTTCCGTGGGGAAACACTGCGTGTGCCAAGGCTCTCCTGTGTGCACAAAATCTCTCCCCAGTGCCTGAGGTGCAGGGAATCCTCTTTGGACACAGAGCAATGTTCTGGGCAGACCTATCATGCTGGGAGAGCCTCCACTTCCCCAACTGTCCAACTGCCTCAGGAACACACTTCTAGGGAGTGTGGGTCTAACAGGCAGAAGGGCCCGAGTGAGGAACGTGGATGGCAGGCCAAAGCCACTGTGCTGAGCATTCGCCCGGCAAGTCCCAGCTGAAGGCTCTGTGCACCAGGCTCCAGCCTGAATGAGCCTGTAGCCTGGCCTCCAGTCCCAGGCTTTCCCTGGGCACTGCTAGTTTGGGACCCATCCCAGGCTCAGCCAGGCCTCCCTAGGGCCTGTGCTGGCCTAGGCCACTGCCAGCCAGCAGGACCTCGACAGAGCACAGTTCATGCGAGCAGGCCCCAGGGTGTTGCCTGTGTGTGTCTTGCACTGCTGGGAAGCTGCGGGTCCAGAGGCTGTGTGTGCACGTGGCCACTGGGGCCTGAGCACAAGACAGGCATGACCCCACTTGCAAGCAGGACTCCTGCCACCTCTTTGCTGCCTGCCACACGCCCTCGCTGCCTGCACTGTCTTCACTGCTGGCAGGCCTCTGTGTGCACAGGCCAGTCTCCGCCAAGGAAACAAGGGGCTTGCTCTCCCCTTGCTAGGAGCTCCTCCTACAGCACTCTGGACCAGGGCACACACGCCCCTGGACCAGCAGCCTGCAAGGAAGCTGCCGCTGAGCCATGCAGAAAGGCCTGTAGCACTTGGCAGGGAGCCTTCGGCTGTGGACAGCTTGCCCACTGCCCAGCCTCGGAGCAGTTCGTGGATGCTGGGGCCTGCAGCGTTGTCCATGGGAGAGCACTGGGGGCTCAAAGGCTCCCCTGTGCCTTCCGAGCCCCTTCCCACCCACAGGCCCTTGGCACCCACTCTGTTGCCAGAGGGAAGTCCTAAGCAGGGCTCTCGAGCTTGTGCAGCCAGAGTGCCTCCTGCTTGGAAATGGCCTCAGGAACTCATTTGAAGTGAGGCTGCTCCCATGCTTGGCAGCCAGCAGATGGTGCCATCGCTCCACCAAAAAACTCTCTGCTTTGCCTTCAGCCCTGGCTCGCCCTGCTGAGCTCTCTCTGCCTCAAGCAGAAACTCCAGTGTGCGTCCAGCCTACAGAAAGCAGAGTGCCTTTGCCTGAGCACTGCTATGCTGTGGCAGCACCCTGAAGGCCTCCCAGGGCCTTCTCTGCCCTAACCCAGTCGTGCCATTCGGCCCAGGCGGGGAGCAAAGTTCCCCCTTGGCAGGGCTCAGCGTGGGGCCTGTGTGTGGTTTCAGGGCTGGGAAAGGGCAGATCCTGAAGCTGGGTGCCCTCCTGTGAATGGGGCCTGCTGGGCAGAGCCGGCATGCCCTGGTTGGGATGTAGGAGATCTGGGGCCTTCAAGCTGCGTGCACATCCCCTCTCTGGCTGCCCCTCTGGCTGCCCCTCTTGCTTCTTCTCTGCTGCCAAGCCTCTCACACCACACGTGCGTCTCATTGGAAGGAGCAGGCTGCTTGCCATTCTTGGGCAGGGAATCTTCCCACACGCCTCGTTTCCTCGAAGGGGAGTGCACACTGACCCAGAGCCTCCAGAGGAGCTGCCGTCTCTCCAGCCACAAAGGCCTATAGCCGAGTCCATGACAGCCTGTGGCATGGAGGGCTTCTGTGGCAGAGGGCCATGCTTCCCTGGCAGGGGCTCCTTCTCACACTGCTTTCCGTGGGGAAACACTGCATGTGCCAAGGCTCTCCTGTGTGCACAAAATCTCTCCCCAGTGCCTGAGGTGCAGGGAATCCTCTTTGGACACAGAGCAATGTTCTGGGCAGACCTATCATGCTGGGAGAGCCTCCACTTCCCCAACTGTCCAACTGCCTCAGGAACACACTTCTAGGGAGTGTGGGTCTAACAGGCAGAAGGGCCCGAGTGAGGAACGTGGATGGCAGGCCAAAGCCACTGTGCTGAGCATTCGCCCGGCAAGTCCCAGCTGAAGGCTCTGTGCACCAGGCTCCAGCCTGAATGAGCCTGTAGCCTGGCCTCCAGTCCCAGGCTTTCCCTGGGCACTGCTAGTTCGGGACCCATCCCAGGCTCAGCCAGGCCTCCCTAGGGCCTGTGCTGGCCTAGGCCACTGCCAGCCAGCAGGACCTCGACAGAGCACAGTTCATGCGAGCAGGCCCCAGGGTGTTGCCTGTGTGTGTCTTGCACTGCTGGGAAGCTGCGGGTCCAGAGGCTGTGTGTGCACGTGGCCACTGGGGCCTGAGCACAAGACAGGCATGACCCCACTTGCAAGCAGGACTCCTGCCACCTCTTTGCTGCCTGCCACACGCCCTCGCTGCCTGCACTGTCTTCACTGCTGGCAGGCCTCTGTGTGCACAGGCCAGTCTCCGCCAAGGAAACAAGGGGCTTGCTCTCCCCTTGCTAGGAGCTCCTCCTACAGCACTCTGGACCAGGGCACACACGCCCCTGGACCAGCAGCCTGCAAGGAAGCTGCCGCTGAGCCATGCAGAAAGGCCTGTAGCACTTGGCAGGGAGCCTTCGGCTGTGGACAGCTTGCCCACTGCCCAGCCTCGGAGCAGTTCGTGGATGCTGGGGCCTGCAGCGTTGTCCATGGGAGAGCACTGGGGGCTCAAAGGCTCCCCTGTGCCTTCCGAGCCCCTTCCCACCCACAGGCCCTTGGCACCCACTCTGTTGCCAGAGGGAAGTCCTAAGCAGGGCTCTCGAGCTTGTGCAGCCAGAGTGCCTCCTGCTTGGAAATGGCCTCAGGAACTCATTTGAAGTGAGGCTGCTCCCATGCTTGGCAGCCAGCAGATGGTGCCATCGCTCCACCAAAAAACTCTCTGCTTTGCCTTCAGCCCTGGCTCGCCCTGCTGAGCTCTCTCTGCCTCAAGCAGAAACTCCAGTGTGCGTCCAGCCTACAGAAAGCAGAGTGCCTTTGCCTGAGCACTGCTATGCTGTGGCAGCACCCTGAAGGCCTCCCAGGGCCTTCTCTGCCCTAACCCAGTCGTGCCATTCGGCCCAGGCGGGGAGCAAAGTTCCCCCTTGGCAGGGCTCAGCGTGGGGCCTGTGTGTGGTTTCAGGGCTGGGAAAGGGCAGATCCTGAAGCTGGGTGCCCTCCTGTGAATGGGGCCTGCTGGGCAGAGCCGGCATGCCCTGGTTGGGATGTAGGAGATCTGGGGCCTTCAAGCTGCGTGCACATCCCCTCTCTGGCTGCCCCTCTGGCTGCCCCTCTTGCTTCTTCTCTGCTGCCAAGCCTCTCACACCACACGTGCGTCTCATTGGAAGGAGCAGGCTGCTTGCCATTCTTGGGCAGGGAATCTTCCCACATGCCTCGTTTCCTCGAAGGGGAGTGCACACTGACCCAGAGCCTCCAGAGGATCTGCCGTCTCTCCAGCCACAAAGGCCTGTAGCCGAGTCCATGACAGCCTGTGGCATGGAGGGCTTCTGTGGCAGAGGGCCATGCTTCCCTGGCAGGGGCTCCTTCTCACACTGCTTTCCGTGGGGAAACACTGCGTGTGCCAAGGCTCTCCTGTGTGCACAAAATCTCTCCCCAGTGCCTGAGGTGCAGGGAATCCTCTTTGGACACAGAGCAATGTTCTGGGCAGACCTATCATGCTGGGAGAGCCTCCACTTCCCCAACTGTCCAACTGCCTCAGGAACACACTTCTAGGGAGTGTGGGTCTAACAGGCAGAAGGGCCCGAGTGAGGAACGTGGATGGCAGGCCAAAGCCACTGTGCTGAGCATTCGCCCGGCAAGTCCCAGCTGAAGGCTCTGTGCACCAGGCTCCAGCCTGAATGAGCCTGTAGCCTGGCCTCCAGTCCCAGGCTTTCCCTGGGCACTGCTAGTTTGGGACCCATCCCAGGCTCAGCCAGGCCTCCCTAGGGCCTGTGCTGGCCTAGGCCACTGCCAGCCAGCAGGACCTCGACAGAGCACAGTTCATGCGAGCAGGCCCCAGGGTGTTGCCTGTGTGTGTCTTGCACTGCTGGGAAGCTGCGGGTCCAGAGGCTGTGTGTGCACGTGGCCACTGGGGCCTGAGCACAAGACAGGCATGACCCCACTTGCAAGCAGGACTCCTGCCACCTCTTTGCTGCCTGCCACACGCCCTCGCTGCCTGCACTGTCTTCACTGCTGGCAGGCCTCTGTGTGCACAGGCCAGTCTCCGCCAAGGAAACAAGGGGCTTGCTCTCCCCTTGCTAGGAGCTCCTCCTACAGCACTCTGGACCAGGGCACACACGCCCCTGGACCAGCAGCCTGCAAGGAAGCTGCCGCTGAGCCATGCAGAAAGGCCTGTAGCACTTGGCAGGGAGCCTTCGGCTGTGGACAGCTTGCCCACTGCCCAGCCTCGGAGCAGTTCGTGGATGCTGGGGCCTGCAGCGTTGTCCATGGGAGAGCACTGGGGGCTCAAAGGCTCCCCTGTGCCTTCCGAGCCCCTTCCCACCCACAGGCCCTTGGCACCCACTCTGTTGCCAGAGGGAAGTCCTAAGCAGGGCTCTCGAGCTTGTGCAGCCAGAGTGCCTCCTGCTTGGAAATGGCCTCAGGAACTCATTTGAAGTGAGGCTGCTCCCATGCTTGGCAGCCAGCAGATGGTGCCATCGCTCCACCAAAAAACTCTCTGCTTTGCCTTCAGCCCTGGCTCGCCCTGCTGAGCTCTCTCTGCCTCAAGCAGAAACTCCAGTGTGCGTCCAGCCTACAGAAAGCAGAGTGCCTTTGCCTGAGCACTGCTATGCTGTGGCAGCACCCTGAAGGCCTCCCAGGGCCTTCTCTGCCCTAACCCAGTCGTGCCATTCGGCCCAGGCGGGGAGCAAAGTTCCCCCTTGGCAGGGCTCAGCGTGGGGCCTGTGTGTGGTTTCAGGGCTGGGAAAGGGCAGATCCTGAAGCTGGGTGCCCTCCTGTGAATGGGGCCTGCTGGGCAGAGCCGGCATGCCCTGGTTGGGATGTAGGAGATCTGGGGCCTTCAAGCTGCGTGCACATCCCCTCTCTGGCTGCCCCTCTGGCTGCCCCTCTTGCTTCTTCTCTGCTGCCAAGCCTCTCACACCACACGTGCGTCTCATTGGAAGGAGCAGGCTGCTTGCCATTCTTGGGCAGGGAATCTTCCCACACGCCTCGTTTCCTCGAAGGGGAGTGCACACTGACCCAGAGCCTCCAGAGGAGCTGCCGTCTCTCCAGCCACAAAGGCCTATAGCCGAGTCCATGACAGCCTGTGGCATGGAGGGCTTCTGTGGCAGAGGGCCATGCTTCCCTGGCAGGGGCTCCTTCTCACACTGCTTTCCGTGGGGAAACACTGCATGTGCCAAGGCTCTCCTGTGTGCACAAAATCTCTCCCCAGTGCCTGAGGTGCAGGGAATCCTCTTTGGACACAGAGCAATGTTCTGGGCAGACCTATCATGCTGGGAGAGCCTCCACTTCCCCAACTGTCCAACTGCCTCAGGAACACACTTCTAGGGAGTGTGGGTCTAACAGGCAGAAGGGCCCGAGTGAGGAACGTGGATGGCAGGCCAAAGCCACTGTGCTGAGCATTCGCCCGGCAAGTCCCAGCTGAAGGCTCTGTGCACCAGGCTCCAGCCTGAATGAGCCTGTAGCCTGGCCTCCAGTCCCAGGCTTTCCCTGGGCACTGCTAGTTCGGGACCCATCCCAGGCTCAGCCAGGCCTCCCTAGGGCCTGTGCTGGCCTAGGCCACTGCCAGCCAGCAGGACCTCGACAGAGCACAGTTCATGCGAGCAGGCCCCAGGGTGTTGCCTGTGTGTGTCTTGCACTGCTGGGAAGCTGCGGGTCCAGAGGCTGTGTGTGCACGTGGCCACTGGGGCCTGAGCACAAGACAGGCATGACCCCACTTGCAAGCAGGACTCCTGCCACCTCTTTGCTGCCTGCCACACGCCCTCGCTGCCTGCACTGTCTTCACTGCTGGCAGGCCTCTGTGTGCACAGGCCAGTCTCCGCCAAGGAAACAAGGGGCTTGCTCTCCCCTTGCTAGGAGCTCCTCCTACAGCACTCTGGACCAGGGCACACACGCCCCTGGACCAGCAGCCTGCAAGGAAGCTGCCGCTGAGCCATGCAGAAAGGCCTGTAGCACTTGGCAGGGAGCCTTCGGCTGTGGACAGCTTGCCCACTGCCCAGCCTCGGAGCAGTTCGTGGATGCTGGGGCCTGCAGCGTTGTCCATGGGAGAGCACTGGGGGCTCAAAGGCTCCCCTGTGCCTTCCGAGCCCCTTCCCACCCACAGGCCCTTGGCACCCACTCTGTTGCCAGAGGGAAGTCCTAAGCAGGGCTCTCGAGCTTGTGCAGCCAGAGTGCCTCCTGCTTGGAAATGGCCTCAGGAACTCATTTGAAGTGAGGCTGCTCCCATGCTTGGCAGCCAGCAGATGGTGCCATCGCTCCACCAAAAAACTCTCTGCTTTGCCTTCAGCCCTGGCTCGCCCTGCTGAGCTCTCTCTGCCTCAAGCAGAAACTCCAGTGTGCGTCCAGCCTACAGAAAGCAGAGTGCCTTTGCCTGAGCACTGCTATGCTGTGGCAGCACCCTGAAGGCCTCCCAGGGCCTTCTCTGCCCTAACCCAGTCGTGCCATTCGGCCCAGGCGGGGAGCAAAGTTCCCCCTTGGCAGGGCTCAGCGTGGGGCCTGTGTGTGGTTTCAGGGCTGGGAAAGGGCAGATCCTGAAGCTGGGTGCCCTCCTGTGAATGGGGCCTGCTGGGCAGAGCCGGCATGCCCTGGTTGGGATGTAGGAGATCTGGGGCCTTCAAGCTGCGTGCACATCCCCTCTCTGGCTGCCCCTCTGGCTGCCCCTCTTGCTTCTTCTCTGCTGCCAAGCCTCTCACACCACACGTGCGTCTCATTGGAAGGAGCAGGCTGCTTGCCATTCTTGGGCAGGGAATCTTCCCACATGCCTCGTTTCCTCGAAGGGGAGTGCACACTGACCCAGAGCCTCCAGAGGATCTGCCGTCTCTCCAGCCACAAAGGCCTGTAGCCGAGTCCATGACAGCCTGTGGCATGGAGGGCTTCTGTGGCAGAGGGCCATGCTTCCCTGGCAGGGGCTCCTTCTCACACTGCTTTCCGTGGGGAAACACTGCGTGTGCCAAGGCTCTCCTGTGTGCACAAAATCTCTCCCCAGTGCCTGAGGTGCAGGGAATCCTCTTTGGACACAGAGCAATGTTCTGGGCAGACCTATCATGCTGGGAGAGCCTCCACTTCCCCAACTGTCCAACTGCCTCAGGAACACACTTCTAGGGAGTGTGGGTCTAACAGGCAGAAGGGCCCGAGTGAGGAACGTGGATGGCAGGCCAAAGCCACTGTGCTGAGCATTCGCCCGGCAAGTCCCAGCTGAAGGCTCTGTGCACCAGGCTCAAGCTGGAATGAGCCTGTAGCCTGGCCTCCAGTCCCAGGCTTTCCCTGGGCACTGCTAGTTTGGGACCCATCCCAGGCTCAGCCAGGCCTCCCTAGGGCCTGTGCTGGCCTAGGAAACTGCCAGCCAGCAGGACCTCGACAGAGCACAGTTCATGCGAGCAGGCCCCAGGGTGTTGCCTGTGTGTGTCTTGCACTGCTGGGAAGCTGCGGGTCCAGAGGCTGTGTGTGCACGTGGCCACTGGGGCCTGAGCACAAGACAGGCATGACCCCACTTGCAAGCAGGACTCCTGCCACCTCTTTGCTGCCTGCCACACGCCCTCGCTGCCTGCACTGTCTTCACTGCTGGCAGGCCTCTGTGTGCACAGGCCAGTCTCCGCCAAGGAAACAAGGGGCTTGCTCTCCCCTTGCTAGGAGCTCCTCCTACAGCACTCTGGACCAGGGCACACACGCCCCTGGACCAGCAGCCTGCAAGGAAGCTGCCGCTGAGCCATGCAGAAAGGCCTGCAGCACTTGGCAGGGAGCCTTCGGCTGTGGACAGCTTGCCCTCTGCCAAGCCTCGGAGGAGCTCATGGACGATGGGGCCTGCAGCGTTTTCCATGGGAGAGCACTGGGGGCCCAAAGGCTCCCCTGTGCCTTCCGAGCCCCTTCCCACCCACAGGCCCTTGGCACCCACTCTGTTGCCAGAGGGAAGTCCTAAGCAGGGCTCTCGAGCTTGTGCAGCCAGAGTGCCTCCTGCTTGGAAATGGCCTCAGGAACTCATTTGAAGTGAGGCTGCTCCCATGCTTGGCAGCCAGCAGATGGTGCCATCGCTCCACCAAAAAACTCTCTGCTTTGCCTTCAGCCCTGGCTCGCCCTGCTGAGCTCTCTCTGCCTCAAGCAGAAACTCCAGTGTGCGTCCAGCCTACAGAAAGCAGAGTGCCTTTGCCTGAGCACTGCTATGCTGTGGCAGCACCCTGAAGGCCTCCCAGGGCCTTCTCTGCCCTAACCCAGTCGTGCCATTCGGCCCAGGCGGGGAGCAAAGTTCCCCCTTGGCAGGGCTCAGCGTGGGGCCTGTGTGTGGTTTCAGGGCTGGGAAAGGGCAGATCCTGAAGCTGGGTGCCCTCCTGTGAATGGGGCCTGCTGGGCAGAGCCGGCATGCCCTGGTTGGGATGTAGGAGATCTGGGGCCTTCAAGCTGCGTGCACATCCCCTCTCTGGCTGCCCCTCTGGCTGCCCCTCTTGCTTCTTCTCTGCTGCCAAGCCTCTCACACCACACGTGCGTCTCATTGGAAGGAGCAGGCTGCTTGCCATTCTTGGGCAGGGAATCTTCCCACATGCCTCGTTTCCTCGAAGGGGAGTGCACACTGACCCAGAGCCTCCAGAGGATCTGCCGTCTCTCCAGCCACAAAGGCCTGTAGCCGAGTCCATGACAGCCTGTGGCATGGAGGGCTTCTGTGGCAGAGGGCCATGCTTCCCTGGCAGGGGCTCCTTCTCACACTGCTTTCCGTGGGGAAACACTGCGTGTGCCAAGGCTCTCCTGTGTGCACAAAATCTCTCCCCAGTGCCTGAGGTGCAGGGAATCCTCTTTGGACACAGAGCAATGTTCTGGGCAGACCTATCATGCTGGGAGAGCCTCCACTTCCCCAACTGTCCAACTGCCTCAGGAACACACTTCTAGGGAGTGTGGGTCTAACAGGCAGAAGGGCCCGAGTGAGGAACGTGGATGGCAGGCCAAAGCCACTGTGCTGAGCATTCGCCCGGCAAGTCCCAGCTGAAGGCTCTGTGCACCAGGCTCCAGCCTGAATGAGCCTGTAGCCTGGCCTCCAGTCCCAGGCTTTCCCTGGGCACTGCTAGTTTGGGACCCATCCCAGGCTCAGCCAGGCCTCCCTAGGGCCTGTGCTGGCCTAGGCCACTGCCAGCCAGCAGGACCTCGACAGAGCACAGTTCATGCGAGCAGGCCCCAGGGTGTTGCCTGTGTGTGTCTTGCACTGCTGGGAAGCTGCGGGTCCAGAGGCTGTGTGTGCACGTGGCCACTGGGGCCTGAGCACAAGACAGGCATGACCCCACTTGCAAGCAGGACTCCTGCCACCTCTTTGCTGCCTGCCACACGCCCTCGCTGCCTGCACTGTCTTCACTGCTGGCAGGCCTCTGTGTGCACAGGCCAGTCTCCGCCAAGGAAACAAGGGGCTTGCTCTCCCCTTGCTAGGAGCTCCTCCTACAGCACTCTGGACCAGGGCACACACGCCCCTGGACCAGCAGCCTGCAAGGAAGCTGCCGCTGAGCCATGCAGAAAGGCCTGTAGCACTTGGCAGGGAGCCTTCGGCTGTGGACAGCTTGCCCACTGCCCAGCCTCGGAGCAGTTCGTGGATGCTGGGGCCTGCAGCGTTGTCCATGGGAGAGCACTGGGGGCTCAAAGGCTCCCCTGTGCCTTCCGAGCCCCTTCCCACCCACAGGCCCTTGGCACCCACTCTGTTGCCAGAGGGAAGTCCTAAGCAGGGCTCTCGAGCTTGTGCAGCCAGAGTGCCTCCTGCTTGGAAATGGCCTCAGGAACTCATTTGAAGTGAGGCTGCTCCCATGCTTGGCAGCCAGCAGATGGTGCCATCGCTCCACCAAAAAACTCTCTGCTTTGCCTTCAGCCCTGGCTCGCCCTGCTGAGCTCTCTCTGCCTCAAGCAGAAACTCCAGTGTGCGTCCAGCCTACAGAAAGCAGAGTGCCTTTGCCTGAGCACTGCTATGCTGTGGCAGCACCCTGAAGGCCTCCCAGGGCCTTCTCTGCCCTAACCCAGTCGTGCCATTCGGCCCAGGCGGGGAGCAAAGTTCCCCCTTGGCAGGGCTCAGCGTGGGGCCTGTGTGTGGTTTCAGGGCTGGGAAAGGGCAGATCCTGAAGCTGGGTGCCCTCCTGTGAATGGGGCCTGCTGGGCAGAGCCGGCATGCCCTGGTTGGGATGTAGGAGATCTGGGGCCTTCAAGCTGCGTGCACATCCCCTCTCTGGCTGCCCCTCTGGCTGCCCCTCTTGCTTCTTCTCTGCTGCCAAGCCTCTCACACCACACGTGCGTCTCATTGGAAGGAGCAGGCTGCTTGCCATTCTTGGGCAGGGAATCTTCCCACACGCCTCGTTTCCTCGAAGGGGAGTGCACACTGACCCAGAGCCTCCAGAGGAGCTGCCGTCTCTCCAGCCACAAAGGCCTATAGCCGAGTCCATGACAGCCTGTGGCATGGAGGGCTTCTGTGGCAGAGGGCCATGCTTCCCTGGCAGGGGCTCCTTCTCACACTGCTTTCCGTGGGGAAACACTGCATGTGCCAAGGCTCTCCTGTGTGCACAAAATCTCTCCCCAGTGCCTGAGGTGCAGGGAATCCTCTTTGGACACAGAGCAATGTTCTGGGCAGACCTATCATGCTGGGAGAGCCTCCACTTCCCCAACTGTCCAACTGCCTCAGGAACACACTTCTAGGGAGTGTGGGTCTAACAGGCAGAAGGGCCCGAGTGAGGAACGTGGATGGCAGGCCAAAGCCACTGTGCTGAGCATTCGCCCGGCAAGTCCCAGCTGAAGGCTCTGTGCACCAGGCTCCAGCCTGAATGAGCCTGTAGCCTGGCCTCCAGTCCCAGGCTTTCCCTGGGCACTGCTAGTTCGGGACCCATCCCAGGCTCAGCCAGGCCTCCCTAGGGCCTGTGCTGGCCTAGGCCACTGCCAGCCAGCAGGACCTCGACAGAGCACAGTTCATGCGAGCAGGCCCCAGGGTGTTGCCTGTGTGTGTCTTGCACTGCTGGGAAGCTGCGGGTCCAGAGGCTGTGTGTGCACGTGGCCACTGGGGCCTGAGCACAAGACAGGCATGACCCCACTTGCAAGCAGGACTCCTGCCACCTCTTTGCTGCCTGCCACACGCCCTCGCTGCCTGCACTGTCTTCACTGCTGGCAGGCCTCTGTGTGCACAGGCCAGTCTCCGCCAAGGAAACAAGGGGCTTGCTCTCCCCTTGCTAGGAGCTCCTCCTACAGCACTCTGGACCAGGGCACACACGCCCCTGGACCAGCAGCCTGCAAGGAAGCTGCCGCTGAGCCATGCAGAAAGGCCTGTAGCACTTGGCAGGGAGCCTTCGGCTGTGGACAGCTTGCCCACTGCCCAGCCTCGGAGCAGTTCGTGGATGCTGGGGCCTGCAGCGTTGTCCATGGGAGAGCACTGGGGGCTCAAAGGCTCCCCTGTGCCTTCCGAGCCCCTTCCCACCCACAGGCCCTTGGCACCCACTCTGTTGCCAGAGGGAAGTCCTAAGCAGGGCTCTCGAGCTTGTGCAGCCAGAGTGCCTCCTGCTTGGAAATGGCCTCAGGAACTCATTTGAAGTGAGGCTGCTCCCATGCTTGGCAGCCAGCAGATGGTGCCATCGCTCCACCAAAAAACTCTCTGCTTTGCCTTCAGCCCTGGCTCGCCCTGCTGAGCTCTCTCTGCCTCAAGCAGAAACTCCAGTGTGCGTCCAGCCTACAGAAAGCAGAGTGCCTTTGCCTGAGCACTGCTATGCTGTGGCAGCACCCTGAAGGCCTCCCAGGGCCTTCTCTGCCCTAACCCAGTCGTGCCATTCGGCCCAGGCGGGGAGCAAAGTTCCCCCTTGGCAGGGCTCAGCGTGGGGCCTGTGTGTGGTTTCAGGGCTGGGAAAGGGCAGATCCTGAAGCTGGGTGCCCTCCTGTGAATGGGGCCTGCTGGGCAGAGCCGGCATGCCCTGGTTGGGATGTAGGAGATCTGGGGCCTTCAAGCTGCGTGCACATCCCCTCTCTGGCTGCCCCTCTGGCTGCCCCTCTTGCTTCTTCTCTGCTGCCAAGCCTCTCACACCACACGTGCGTCTCATTGGAAGGAGCAGGCTGCTTGCCATTCTTGGGCAGGGAATCTTCCCACATGCCTCGTTTCCTCGAAGGGGAGTGCACACTGACCCAGAGCCTCCAGAGGATCTGCCGTCTCTCCAGCCACAAAGGCCTGTAGCCGAGTCCATGACAGCCTGTGGCATGGAGGGCTTCTGTGGCAGAGGGCCATGCTTCCCTGGCAGGGGCTCCTTCTCACACTGCTTTCCGTGGGGAAACACTGCGTGTGCCAAGGCTCTCCTGTGTGCACAAAATCTCTCCCCAGTGCCTGAGGTGCAGGGAATCCTCTTTGGACACAGAGCAATGTTCTGGGCAGACCTCCCATTCTGGGAGAGCCTCCACTTCCCCAACTGTCCAACTGCCTCAGGAACACACTTCTAGGGAGTGTGGGTCTAACAGGCAGAAGGGCCCGAGTGAGGAACGTGGATGGCAGGCCAAAGCCACTGTGCTGAGCATTCGCCCGGCAAGTCCCAGCTGAAGGCTCTGTGCACCAGGCTCAAGCTGGAATGAGCCTGTAGCCTGGCCTCCAGTCCCAGGCTTTCCCTGGGCACTGCTAGTTTGGGACCCATCCCAGGCTCAGCCAGGCCTCCCTAGGGCCTGTGCTGGCCTAGGAAACTGCCAGCCAGCAGGACCTCGACAGAGCACAGTTCATGCGAGCAGGCCCCAGGGTGTTGCCTGTGTGTGTCTTGCACTGCTGGGAAGCTGCGGGTCCAGAGGCTGTGTGTGCACGTGGCCACTGGGGCCTGAGCACAAGACAGGCATGACCCCACTTGCAAGCAGGACTCCTGCCACCTCTTTGCTGCCTGCCACACGCCCTCGCTGCCTGCACTGTCTTCACTGCTGGCAGGCCTCTGTGTGCACAGGCCAGTCTCCGCCAAGGAAACAAGGGGCTTGCTCTCCCCTTGCTAGGAGCTCCTCCTACAGCACTCTGGACCAGGGCACACACGCCCCTGGACCAGCAGCCTGCAAGGAAGCTGCCGCTGAGCCATGCAGAAAGGCCTGTAGCACTTGGCAGGGAGCCTTCGGCTGTGGACAGCTTGCCCACTGCCCAGCCTCGGAGCAGTTCGTGGATGCTGGGGCCTGCAGCGTTGTCCATGGGAGAGCACTGGGGGCTCAAAGGCTCCCCTGTGCCTTCCGAGCCCCTTCCCACCCACAGGCCCTTGGCACCCACTCTGTTGCCAGAGGGAAGTCCTAAGCAGGGCTCTCGAGCTTGTGCAGCCAGAGTGCCTCCTGCTTGGAAATGGCCTCAGGAACTCATTTGAAGTGAGGCTGCTCCCATGCTTGGCAGCCAGCAGATGGTGCCATCGCTCCACCAAAAAACTCTCTGCTTTGCCTTCAGCCCTGGCTCGCCCTGCTGAGCTCTCTCTGCCTCAAGCAGAAACTCCAGTGTGCGTCCAGCCTACAGAAAGCAGAGTGCCTTTGCCTGAGCACTGCTATGCTGTGGCAGCACCCTGAAGGCCTCCCAGGGCCTTCTCTGCCCTAACCCAGTCGTGCCATTCGGCCCAGGCGGGGAGCAAAGTTCCCCCTTGGCAGGGCTCAGCGTGGGGCCTGTGTGTGGTTTCAGGGCTGGGAAAGGGCAGATCCTGAAGCTGGGTGCCCTCCTGTGAATGGGGCCTGCTGGGCAGAGCCGGCATGCCCTGGTTGGGATGTAGGAGATCTGGGGCCTTCAAGCTGCATGCACATCCCCTCTCTGGCTGCCCCTCTGGCTGCCCCTCTTGCTTCTTCTCTGCTGCCAAGCCTCTCACACCACACGTGCGTCTCATTGGAAGGAGCAGGCTGCTTGCCATTCTTGGGCAGGGAATCTTCCCACACGCCTCGTTTCCTCGAAGGGGAGTGCACACTGACCCAGAGCCTCCAGAGGAGCTGCCGTCTCTCCAGCCACAAAGGCCTATAGCCGAGTCCATGACAGCCTGTGGCATGGAGGGCTTCTGTGGCAGAGGGCCATGCTTCCCTGGCAGGGGCTCCTTCTCACACTGCTTTCCGTGGGGAAACACTGCATGTGCCAAGGCTCTCCTGTGTGCACAAAATCTCTCCCCAGTGCCTGAGGTGCAGGGAATCCTCTTTGGACACAGAGCAATGTTCTGGGCAGACCTATCATGCTGGGAGAGCCTCCACTTCCCCAACTGTCCAACTGCCTCAGGAACACACTTCTAGGGAGTGTGGGTCTAACAGGCAGAAGGGCCCGAGTGAGGAACGTGGATGGCAGGCCAAAGCCACTGTGCTGAGCATTCGCCCGGCAAGTCCCAGCTGAAGGCTCTGTGCACCAGGCTCCAGCCTGAATGAGCCTGTAGCCTGGCCTCCAGTCCCAGGCTTTCCCTGGGCACTGCTAGTTCGGGACCCATCCCAGGCTCAGCCAGGCCTCCCTAGGGCCTGTGCTGGCCTAGGCCACTGCCAGCCAGCAGGACCTCGACAGAGCACAGTTCATGCGAGCAGGCCCCAGGGTGTTGCCTGTGTGTGTCTTGCACTGCTGGGAAGCTGCGGGTCCAGAGGCTGTGTGTGCACGTGGCCACTGGGGCCTGAGCACAAGACAGGCATGACCCCACTTGCAAGCAGGACTCCTGCCACCTCTTTGCTGCCTGCCACACGCCCTCGCTGCCTGCACTGTCTTCACTGCTGGCAGGCCTCTGTGTGCACAGGCCAGTCTCCGCCAAGGAAACAAGGGGCTTGCTCTCCCCTTGCTAGGAGCTCCTCCTACAGCACTCTGGACCAGGGCACACACGCCCCTGGACCAGCAGCCTGCAAGGAAGCTGCCGCTGAGCCATGCAGAAAGGCCTGTAGCACTTGGCAGGGAGCCTTCGGCTGTGGACAGCTTGCCCACTGCCCAGCCTCGGAGCAGTTCGTGGATGCTGGGGCCTGCAGCGTTGTCCATGGGAGAGCACTGGGGGCTCAAAGGCTCCCCTGTGCCTTCCGAGCCCCTTCCCACCCACAGGCCCTTGGCACCCACTCTGTTGCCAGAGGGAAGTCCTAAGCAGGGCTCTCGAGCTTGTGCAGCCAGAGTGCCTCCTGCTTGGAAATGGCCTCAGGAACTCATTTGAAGTGAGGCTGCTCCCATGCTTGGCAGCCAGCAGATGGTGCCATCGCTCCACCAAAAAACTCTCTGCTTTGCCTTCAGCCCTGGCTCGCCCTGCTGAGCTCTCTCTGCCTCAAGCAGAAACTCCAGTGTGCGTCCAGCCTACAGAAAGCAGAGTGCCTTTGCCTGAGCACTGCTATGCTGTGGCAGCACCCTGAAGGCCTCCCAGGGCCTTCTCTGCCCTAACCCAGTCGTGCCATTCGGCCCAGGCGGGGAGCAAAGTTCCCCCTTGGCAGGGCTCAGCGTGGGGCCTGTGTGTGGTTTCAGGGCTGGGAAAGGGCAGATCCTGAAGCTGGGTGCCCTCCTGTGAATGGGGCCTGCTGGGCAGAGCCGGCATGCCCTGGTTGGGATGTAGGAGATCTGGGGCCTTCAAGCTGCGTGCACATCCCCTCTCTGGCTGCCCCTCTGGCTGCCCCTCTTGCTTCTTCTCTGCTGCCAAGCCTCTCACACCACACGTGCGTCTCATTGGAAGGAGCAGGCTGCTTGCCATTCTTGGGCAGGGAATCTTCCCACACGCCTCGTTTCCTCGAAGGGGAGTGCACACTGACCCAGAGCCTCCAGAGGAGCTGCCGTCTCTCCAGCCACAAAGGCCTATAGCCGAGTCCATGACAGCCTGTGGCATGGAGGGCTTCTGTGGCAGAGGGCCATGCTTCCCTGGCAGGGGCTCCTTCTCACACTGCTTTCCGTGGGGAAACACTGCATGTGCCAAGGCTCTCCTGTGTGCACAAAATCTCTCCCCAGTGCCTGAGGTGCAGGGAATCCTCTTTGGACACAGAGCAATGTTCTGGGCAGACCTATCATGCTGGGAGAGCCTCCACTTCCCCAACTGTCCAACTGCCTCAGGAACACACTTCTAGGGAGTGTGGGTCTAACAGGCAGAAGGGCCCGAGTGAGGAACGTGGATGGCAGGCCAAAGCCACTGTGCTGAGCATTCGCCCGGCAAGTCCCAGCTGAAGGCTCTGTGCACCAGGCTCCAGCCTGAATGAGCCTGTAGCCTGGCCTCCAGTCCCAGGCTTTCCCTGGGCACTGCTAGTTTGGGACCCATCCCAGGCTCAGCCAGGCCTCCCTAGGGCCTGTGCTGGCCTAGGCCACTGCCAGCCAGCAGCACCTCGACAGAGCACAGTTCATGCGAGCAGGCCCCAGGGTGTTGCCTGTGTGTGTCTTGCACTGCTGGGAAGCTGCGGGTCCAGAGGCTGTGTGTGCACGTGGCCACTGGGGCCTGAGCACAAGACAGGCATGACCCCACTTGCAAGCAGGACTCCTGCCACCTCTTTGCTGCCTGCCACACGCCCTCGCTGCCTGCACTGTCTTCACTGCTGGCAGGCCTCTGTGTGCACAGGCCAGTCTCCGCCAAGGAAACAAGGGGCTTGCTCTCCCCTTGCTAGGAGCTCCTCCTACAGCACTCTGGACCAGGGCACACACGCCCCTGGACCAGCAGCCTGCAAGGAAGCTGCCGCTGAGCCATGCAGAAAGGCCTGTAGCACTTGGCAGGGAGCCTTCGGCTGTGGACAGCTTGCCCACTGCCCAGCCTCGGAGCAGTTCGTGGATGCTGGGGCCTGCAGCGTTGTCCATGGGAGAGCACTGGGGGCTCAAAGGCTCCCCTGTGCCTTCCGAGCCCCTTCCCACCCACAGGCCCTTGGCACCCACTCTGTTGCCAGAGGGAAGTCCTAAGCAGGGCTCTCGAGCTTGTGCAGCCAGAGTGCCTCCTGCTTGGAAATGGCCTCAGGAACTCATTTGAAGTGAGGCTGCTCCCATGCTTGGCAGCCAGCAGATGGTGCCATCGCTCCACCAAAAAACTCTCTGCTTTGCCTTCAGCCCTGGCTCGCCCTGCTGAGCTCTCTCTGCCTCAAGCAGAAACTCCAGTGTGCGTCCAGCCTACAGAAAGCAGAGTGCCTTTGCCTGAGCACTGCTATGCTGTGGCAGCACCCTGAAGGCCTCCCAGGGCCTTCTCTGCCCTAACCCAGTCGTGCCATTCGGCCCAGGCGGGGAGCAAAGTTCCCCCTTGGCAGGGCTCAGCGTGGGGCCTGTGTGTGGTTTCAGGGCTGGGAAAGGGCAGATCCTGAAGCTGGGTGCCCTCCTGTGAATGGGGCCTGCTGGGCAGAGCCGGCATGCCCTGGTTGGGATGTAGGAGATCTGGGGCCTTCAAGCTGCGTGCACATCCCCTCTCTGGCTGCCCCTCTGGCTGCCCCTCTTGCTTCTTCTCTGCTGCCAAGCCTCTCACACCACACGTGCGTCTCATTGGAAGGAGCAGGCTGCTTGCCATTCTTGGGCAGGGAATCTTCCCACACGCCTCGTTTCCTCGAAGGGGAGTGCACACTGACCCAGAGCCTCCAGAGGAGCTGCCGTCTCTCCAGCCACAAAGGCCTATAGCCGAGTCCATGACAGCCTGTGGCATGGAGGGCTTCTGTGGCAGAGGGCCATGCTTCCCTGGCAGGGGCTCCTTCTCACACTGCTTTCCGTGGGGAAACACTGCATGTGCCAAGGCTCTCCTGTGTGCACAAAATCTCTCCCCAGTGCCTGAGGTGCAGGGAATCCTCTTTGGACACAGAGCAATGTTCTGGGCAGACCTATCATGCTGGGAGAGCCTCCACTTCCCCAACTGTCCAACTGCCTCAGGAACACACTTCTAGGGAGTGTGGGTCTAACAGGCAGAAGGGCCCGAGTGAGGAACGTGGATGGCAGGCCAAAGCCACTGTGCTGAGCATTCGCCCGGCAAGTCCCAGCTGAAGGCTCTGTGCACCAGGCTCCAGCCTGAATGAGCCTGTAGCCTGGCCTCCAGTCCCAGGCTTTCCCTGGGCACTGCTAGTTTGGGACCCATCCCAGGCTCAGCCAGGCCTCCCTAGGGCCTGTGCTGGCCTAGGCCACTGCCAGCCAGCAGGACCTCGACAGAGCACAGTTCATGCGAGCAGGCCCCAGGGTGTTGCCTGTGTGTGTCTTGCACTGCTGGGAAGCTGCGGGTCCAGAGGCTGTGTGTGCACGTGGCCACTGGGGCCTGAGCACAAGACAGGCATGACCCCACTTGCAAGCAGGACTCCTGCCACCTCTTTGCTGCCTGCCACACGCCCTCGCTGCCTGCACTGTCTTCACTGCTGGCAGGCCTCTGTGTGCACAGGCCAGTCTCCGCCAAGGAAACAAGGGGCTTGCTCTCCCCTTGCTAGGAGCTCCTCCTACAGCACTCTGGACCAGGGCACACACGCCCCTGGACCAGCAGCCTGCAAGGAAGCTGCCGCTGAGCCATGCAGAAAGGCCTGTAGCACTTGGCAGGGAGCCTTCGGCTGTGGACAGCTTGCCCACTGCCCAGCCTCGGAGCAGTTCGTGGATGCTGGGGCCTGCAGCGTTGTCCATGGGAGAGCACTGGGGGCTCAAAGGCTCCCCTGTGCCTTCCGAGCCCCTTCCCACCCACAGGCCCTTGGCACCCACTCTGTTGCCAGAGGGAAGTCCTAAGCAGGGCTCTCGAGCTTGTGCAGCCAGAGTGCCTCCTGCTTGGAAATGGCCTCAGGAACTCATTTGAAGTGAGGCTGCTCCCATGCTTGGCAGCCAGCAGATGGTGCCATCGCTCCACCAAAAAACTCTCTGCTTTGCCTTCAGCCCTGGCTCGCCCTGCTGAGCTCTCTCTGCCTCAAGCAGAAACTCCAGTGTGCGTCCAGCCTACAGAAAGCAGAGTGCCTTTGCCTGAGCACTGCTATGCTGTGGCAGCACCCTGAAGGCCTCCCAGGGCCTTCTCTGCCCTAACCCAGTCGTGCCATTCGGCCCAGGCGGGGAGCAAAGTTCCCCCTTGGCAGGGCTCAGCGTGGGGCCTGTGTGTGGTTTCAGGGCTGGGAAAGGGCAGATCCTGAAGCTGGGTGCCCTCCTGTGAATGGGGCCTGCTGGGCAGAGCCGGCATGCCCTGGTTGGGATGTAGGAGATCTGGGGCCTTCAAGCTGCGTGCACATCCCCTCTCTGGCTGCCCCTCTGGCTGCCCCTCTTGCTTCTTCTCTGCTGCCAAGCCTCTCACACCACACGTGCGTCTCATTGGAAGGAGCAGGCTGCTTGCCATTCTTGGGCAGGGAATCTTCCCACACGCCTCGTTTCCTCGAAGGGGAGTGCACACTGACCCAGAGCCTCCAGAGGAGCTGCCGTCTCTCCAGCCACAAAGGCCTATAGCCGAGTCCATGACAGCCTGTGGCATGGAGGGCTTCTGTGGCAGAGGGCCATGCTTCCCTGGCAGGGGCTCCTTCTCACACTGCTTTCCGTGGGGAAACACTGCATGTGCCAAGGCTCTCCTGTGTGCACAAAATCTCTCCCCAGTGCCTGAGGTGCAGGGAATCCTCTTTGGACACAGAGCAATGTTCTGGGCAGACCTATCATGCTGGGAGAGCCTCCACTTCCCCAACTGTCCAACTGCCTCAGGAACACACTTCTAGGGAGTGTGGGTCTAACAGGCAGAAGGGCCCGAGTGAGGAACGTGGATGGCAGGCCAAAGCCACTGTGCTGAGCATTCGCCCGGCAAGTCCCAGCTGAAGGCTCTGTGCACCAGGCTCCAGCCTGAATGAGCCTGTAGCCTGGCCTCCAGTCCCAGGCTTTCCCTGGGCACTGCTAGTTTGGGACCCATCCCAGGCTCAGCCAGGCCTCCCTAGGGCCTGTGCTGGCCTAGGCCACTGCCAGCCAGCAGGACCTCGACAGAGCACAGTTCATGCGAGCAGGCCCCAGGGTGTTGCCTGTGTGTGTCTTGCACTGCTGGGAAGCTGCGGGTCCAGAGGCTGTGTGTGCACGTGGCCACTGGGGCCTGAGCACAAGACAGGCATGACCCCACTTGCAAGCAGGACTCCTGCCACCTCTTTGCTGCCTGCCACACGCCCTCGCTGCCTGCACTGTCTTCACTGCTGGCAGGCCTCTGTGTGCACAGGCCAGTCTCCGCCAAGGAAACAAGGGGCTTGCTCTCCCCTTGCTAGGAGCTCCTCCTACAGCACTCTGGACCAGGGCACACACGCCCCTGGACCAGCAGCCTGCAAGGAAGCTGCCGCTGAGCCATGCAGAAAGGCCTGTAGCACTTGGCAGGGAGCCTTCGGCTGTGGACAGCTTGCCCACTGCCCAGCCTCGGAGCAGTTCGTGGATGCTGGGGCCTGCAGCGTTGTCCATGGGAGAGCACTGGGGGCTCAAAGGCTCCCCTGTGCCTTCCGAGCCCCTTCCCACCCACAGGCCCTTGGCACCCACTCTGTTGCCAGAGGGAAGTCCTAAGCAGGGCTCTCGAGCTTGTGCAGCCAGAGTGCCTCCTGCTTGGAAATGGCCTCAGGAACTCATTTGAAGTGAGGCTGCTCCCATGCTTGGCAGCCAGCAGATGGTGCCATCGCTCCACCAAAAAACTCTCTGCTTTGCCTTCAGCCCTGGCTCGCCCTGCTGAGCTCTCTCTGCCTCAAGCAGAAACTCCAGTGTGCGTCCAGCCTACAGAAAGCAGAGTGCCTTTGCCTGAGCACTGCTATGCTGTGGCAGCACCCTGAAGGCCTCCCAGGGCCTTCTCTGCCCTAACCCAGTCGTGCCATTCGGCCCAGGCGGGGAGCAAAGTTCCCCCTTGGCAGGGCTCAGCGTGGGGCCTGTGTGTGGTTTCAGGGCTGGGAAAGGGCAGATCCTGAAGCTGGGTGCCCTCCTGTGAATGGGGCCTGCTGGGCAGAGCCGGCATGCCCTGGTTGGGATGTAGGAGATCTGGGGCCTTCAAGCTGCGTGCACATCCCCTCTCTGGCTGCCCCTCTGGCTGCCCCTCTTGCTTCTTCTCTGCTGCCAAGCCTCTCACACCACACGTGCGTCTCATTGGAAGGAGCAGGCTGCTTGCCATTCTTGGGCAGGGAATCTTCCCACACGCCTCGTTTCCTCGAAGGGGAGTGCACACTGACCCAGAGCCTCCAGAGGAGCTGCCGTCTCTCCAGCCACAAAGGCCTATAGCCGAGTCCATGACAGCCTGTGGCATGGAGGGCTTCTGTGGCAGAGGGCCATGCTTCCCTGGCAGGGGCTCCTTCTCACACTGCTTTCCGTGGGGAAACACTGCATGTGCCAAGGCTCTCCTGTGTGCACAAAATCTCTCCCCAGTGCCTGAGGTGCAGGGAATCCTCTTTGGACACAGAGCAATGTTCTGGGCAGACCTATCATGCTGGGAGAGCCTCCACTTCCCCAACTGTCCAACTGCCTCAGGAACACACTTCTAGGGAGTGTGGGTCTAACAGGCAGAAGGGCCCGAGTGAGGAACGTGGATGGCAGGCCAAAGCCACTGTGCTGAGCATTCGCCCGGCAAGTCCCAGCTGAAGGCTCTGTGCACCAGGCTCCAGCCTGAATGAGCCTGTAGCCTGGCCTCCAGTCCCAGGCTTTCCCTGGGCACTGCTAGTTTGGGACCCATCCCAGGCTCAGCCAGGCCTCCCTAGGGCCTGTGCTGGCCTAGGCCACTGCCAGCCAGCAGCACCTCGACAGAGCACAGTTCATGCGAGCAGGCCCCAGGGTGTTGCCTGTGTGTGTCTTGCACTGCTGGGAAGCTGCGGGTCCAGAGGCTGTGTGTGCACGTGGCCACTGGGGCCTGAGCACAAGACAGGCATGACCCCACTTGCAAGCAGGACTCCTGCCACCTCTTTGCTGCCTGCCACACGCCCTCGCTGCCTGCACTGTCTTCACTGCTGGCAGGCCTCTGTGTGCACAGGCCAGTCTCCGCCAAGGAAACAAGGGGCTTGCTCTCCCCTTGCTAGGAGCTCCTCCTACAGCACTCTGGACCAGGGCACACACGCCCCTGGACCAGCAGCCTGCAAGGAAGCTGCCGCTGAGCCATGCAGAAAGGCCTGCAGCACTTGGCAGGGAGCCTTCGGCTGTGGACAGCTTGCCCTCTGCCAAGCCTCGGAGGAGCTCATGGACGATGGGGCCTGCAGCGTTTTCCATGGGAGAGCACTGGGGGCCCAAAGGCTCCCCTGTGCCTTCCGAGCCCCTTCCCACCCACAGGCCCTTGGCACCCACTCTGTTGCCAGAGGGAAGTCCTAAGCAGGGCTCTCGAGCTTGTGCAGCCAGAGTGCCTCCTGCTTGGAAATGGCCTCAGGAACTCATTTGAAGTGAGGCTGCTCCCATGCTTGGCAGCCAGCAGATGGTGCCATCGCTCCACCAAAAAACTCTCTGCTTTGCCTTCAGCCCTGGCTCGCCCTGCTGAGCTCTCTCTGCCTCAAGCAGAAACTCCAGTGTGCGTCCAGCCTACAGAAAGCAGAGTGCCTTTGCCTGAGCACTGCTATGCTGTGGCAGCACCCTGAAGGCCTCCCAGGGCCTTCTCTGCCCTAACCCAGTCGTGCCATTCGGCCCAGGCGGGGAGCAAAGTTCCCCCTTGGCAGGGCTCAGCGTGGGGCCTGTGTGTGGTTTCAGGGCTGGGAAAGGGCAGATCCTGAAGCTGGGTGCCCTCCTGTGAATGGGGCCTGCTGGGCAGAGCCGGCATGCCCTGGTTGGGATGTAGGAGATCTGGGGCCTTCAAGCTGCGTGCACATCCCCTCTCTGGCTGCCCCTCTGGCTGCCCCTCTTGCTTCTTCTCTGCTGCCAAGCCTCTCACACCACACGTGCGTCTCATTGGAAGGAGCAGGCTGCTTGCCATTCTTGGGCAGGGAATCTTCCCACATGCCTCGTTTCCTCGAAGGGGAGTGCACACTGACCCAGAGCCTCCAGAGGATCTGCCGTCTCTCCAGCCACAAAGGCCTGTAGCCGAGTCCATGACAGCCTGTGGCATGGAGGGCTTCTGTGGCAGAGGGCCATGCTTCCCTGGCAGGGGCTCCTTCTCACACTGCTTTCCGTGGGGAAACACTGCGTGTGCCAAGGCTCTCCTGTGTGCACAAAATCTCTCCCCAGTGCCTGAGGTGCAGGGAATCCTCTTTGGACACAGAGCAATGTTCTGGGCAGACCTATCATGCTGGGAGAGCCTCCACTTCCCCAACTGTCCAACTGCCTCAGGAACACACTTCTAGGGAGTGTGGGTCTAACAGGCAGAAGGGCCCGAGTGAGGACGTGGATGGCAGGCCAAAGCCACTGTGCTGAGCATTCGCCCGGCAAGTCCCAGCTGAAGGCTCTGTGCACCAGGCTCCAGCCTGAATGAGCCTGTAGCCTGGCCTCCAGTCCCAGGCTTTCCCTGGGCACTGCTAGTTTGGGACCCATCCCAGGCTCAGCCAGGCCTCCCTAGGGCCTGTGCTGGCCTAGGCCACTGCCAGCCAGCAGGACCTCGACAGAGCACAGTTCATGCGAGCAGGCCCCAGGGTGTTGCCTGTGTGTGTCTTGCACTGCTGGGAAGCTGCGGGTCCAGAGGCTGTGTGTGCACGTGGCCACTGGGGCCTGAGCACAAGACAGCATGACCCCACTTGCAAGCAGGGACTCCTGCCACCTCTTTGCTGCCTGCCACACGCCCTCGCTGCCTGCACTGTCTTCACTGCTGGCAGGCCTCTGTGTGCACAGGCCAGTCTCCGCCAAGGAAACAAGGGGCTTGCTCTCCCCTTGCTAGGAGCTCCTCCTACAGCACTCTGGACCAGGGCACACACGCCCCTGGACCAGCAGCCTGCAAGGAAGCTGCCGCTGAGCCATGCAGAAAGGCCTGTAGCACTTGGCAGGGAGCCTTCGGCTGTGGACAGCTTGCCCACTGCCCAGCCTCGGAGCAGTTCGTGGATGCTGGGGCCTGCAGCGTTGTCCATGGGAGAGCACTGGGGGCTCAAAGGCTCCCCTGTGCCTTCCGAGCCCCTTCCCACCCACAGGCCCTTGGCACCCACTCTGTTGCCAGAGGGAAGTCCTAAGCAGGGCTCTCGAGCTTGTGCAGCCAGAGTGCCTCCTGCTTGGAAATGGCCTCAGGAACTCATTTGAAGTGAGGCTGCTCCCATGCTTGGCAGCCAGCAGATGGTGCCATCGCTCCACCAAAAAACTCTCTGCTTTGCCTTCAGCCCTGGCTCGCCCTGCTGAGCTCTCTCTGCCTCAAGCAGAAACTCCAGTGTGCGTCCAGCCTACAGAAAGCAGAGTGCCTTTGCCTGAGCACTGCTATGCTGTGGCAGCACCCTGAAGGCCTCCCAGGGCCTTCTCTGCCCTAACCCAGTCGTGCCATTCGGCCCAGGCGGGGAGCAAAGTTCCCCCTTGGCAGGGCTCAGCGTGGGGCCTGTGTGTGGTTTCAGGGCTGGGAAAGGGCAGATCCTGAAGCTGGGTGCCCTCCTGTGAATGGGGCCTGCTGGGCAGAGCCGGCATGCCCTGGTTGGGATGTAGGAGATCTGGGCCTTCAAGCTGCGTGCACATCCCCTCTCTGGCTGCCCTCTGGCTGCCCCTCTTGCTTCTTCTCTGCTGCCAAGCCTCTCACACCACACGTGCGTCTCATTGGAAGGAGCAGGCTGCTTGCCATTCTTGGCAGGGAATCTTCCCACACGCCTCGTTTCCTCGAAGGGGGAGTGCACACTGACCCAGAGCCTCCAGAGGAGCTGCCGTCTCTCCAGCCACAAAGGCCTATAGCCGAGTCCATGACAGCCTGTGGCATGGAGGGCTTCTGTGGCAGAGGGCCATGCTTCCCTGGCAGGGGCTCCTTCTCACACTGCTTTCCGTGGGGAAACACTGCATGTGCCAAGGCTCTCCTGTGTGCACAAAATCTCTCCCCAGTGCCTGAGGTGCAGGAATCCTCTTTGGACACAGAGCAATGTTCTGGGCAGACCTATCATGCTGGGAGAGCCTCCACTTCCCCAACTGTCCAACTGCCTCAGGAACACACTTCTAGGGAGTGTGGGTCTAACAGGCAGAAGGGCCCGAGTGAGGAACGTGGATGGCAGGGCCAAAGCCACTGTGCTGAGCATTCGCCCCGCAAGTCCCAGCTGAAGGCTCTGTGCACCAGGCTCCAGCCTGAATGAGCCTGTAGCCTGGCCTCCAGTCCCAGGCTTTCCCTGGGCACTGCTAGTTTGGGACCCATCCCAGGCTCAGCCAGGCCTCCCTAGGGCCTGTGCTGGCCTAGGCCACTGCCAGCCAGCAGGACCTCGACAGAGCACAGTTCATGCGAGCAGGCCCCAGGGTGTTGCCTGTGTGTGTCTTGCACTGCTGGGAAGCTGCGGGTCCAGAGGCTGTGTGTGCACGTGGCCACTGGGGCCTGAGCACAAGACAGGCATGACCCCACTTGCAAGCAGGACTCCTGCCACCTCTTTGCTGCCTGCCACACGCCCTCGCTGCCTGCACTGTCTTCACTGCTGGCAGGCCTCTGTGTGCACAGGCCAGTCTCCGCCAAGGAAACAAGGGGGCTTGCTTCTCCCCTTGCTAGGAGCTCCTCCTACAGCACTCTGGACCAGGGCACACACGCCCCTGGACCAGCAGCCTGCAAGGAAGCTGCCGCTGAGCCATGCAGAAAGGCCTGTAGCACTTGGCAGGGAGCCTTCGGCTGTGGACAGCTTGCCCACTGCCCAGCCTCGGAGCAGTTCGTGGATGCTGGGGCCTGCAGCGTTGTCCATGGGAGAGCACTGGGGGCTCAAAAGGCTCCCCTGTGCCTTCCGAGCCCCTTCCCACCCACAGGCCCTTGGCACCCACTCTGTTGCCAGAGGGAAGTCCTAAGCAGGGCTCTCGAGCTTGTGCAGCCAGAGTGCCTCCTGCTTGGAAATGGCCTCAGGAACTCATTTGAAGTGAGGCTGCTCCCATGCTTGGCAGCCAGCAGATGGTGCCATCGCTCCAACCAAAAAACTCTCTGCTTTGCCTTCAGCCCTGGCTCGCCCTGCTGAGCTCTCTCTGCCTCAAGCAGAAACTCCAGTGTGCGTCCAGCCTACAGAAAGCAGAGTGCCTTTGCCTGAGCACTGCTATGCTGTGGCAGCACCCTGAAGGCCTCCCAGGGCCTTCTCTGCCCTAACCCAGTCGTGCCATTCGGCCCAGGCGGGGAGCAAAGTTCCCCCTTGGCAGGGCTCAGCGTGGGGCCTGTGTGTGGTTTCAGGGCTGGGAAAGGGCAGATCCTGAAGCTGGGTGCCCTCCTGTGAATGGGGCCTGCTGGGCAGAGCCGGCATGCCCTGGTTGGGATGTAGGAGATCTGGGGCCTTCAAGCTGCATGCACATCCCCTCTCTGGCTGCCCCTCTGGCTGCCCCTCTTGCTTCTTCTCTGCTGCCAAGCCTCTCACACCACAACGTGCGTCTCATTGGAAGGAGCAGGCTGCTTGCCATTCTTGGGCAGGGAATCTTCCCACACGCCTCGTTTCCTCGAAGGGGAGTGCACACTGACCCAGAGCCTCCAGAGGAGCTGCCGTCTCTCCAGCCACAAAGGCCTATAGCCGAGTCCATGACAGCCTGTGGCATGGAGGGCTTCTGTGGCAGAGGGCCATGCTTCCCTGGCAGGGGCTCCTTCTCACACTGCTTTCCGTGGGGAAACACTGCATGTGCCAAGGCTCTCCTGTGTGCACAAAATCTCTCCCCAGTGCCTGAGGTGCAGGGAATCCTCTTTGGACACAGAGCAATGTTCTGGGCAGACCTATCATGCTGGGAGAGCCTCCACTTCCCCAACTGTCCAACTGCCTCAGGAACACACTTCTAGGGAGTGTGGGTCTAACAGGCAGAAGGGCCCCGAGTGAGGAACGTGGATGGCAGGCCAAAGCCACTGTGCTGAGCATTCGCCCGGCAAGTCCCAGCTGAAGGCTCTGTGCACCAGGCTCCAGCCTGAATGAGCCTGTAGCCTGGCCTCCAGTCCCAGGCTTTCCCTGGGCACTGCTAGTTTGGGACCCATCCCAGGCTCAGCCAGGCCTCCCTAGGGCCTGTGCTGGCCTAGGCCACTGCCAGCCAGCAGGACCTCGACAGAGCACAGTTCATGCGAGCAGGCCCCAGGGTGTTGCCTGTGTGTGTCTTGCACTGCTGGGAAGCTGCGGGTCCAGAGGCTGTGTGTGCACGTGGCCACTGGGGCCTGAGCACAAGACAGGCATGACCCCACTTGCAAGCAGGACTCCTGCCACCTCTTTGCTGCCTGCCACACGCCCTCGCTGCCTGCACTGTCTTCACTGCTGGCAGGCCTCTGTGTGCACAGGCCAGTCTCCGCCAAGGAAACAAGGGGCTTGCTCTCCCCTTGCTAGGAGCTCCTCCTACAGCACTCTGGACCAGGGCACACACGCCCCTGGACCAGCAGCCTGCAAGGAAGCTGCCGCTGAGCCATGCAGAAAGGCCTGTAGCACTTGGCAGGGAGCCTTCGGCTGTGGACAGCTTGCCCACTGCCCAGCCTCGGAGCAGTTCGTGGATGCTGGGGCCTGCAGCGTTGTCCATGGGAGAGCACTGGGGGCTCAAAGGCTCCCCTGTGCCTTCCGAGCCCCTTCCCACCCACAGGCCCTTGGCACCCACTCTGTTGCCAGAGGGAAGTCCTAAGCAGGGCTCTCGAGCTTGTGCAGCCAGAGTGCCTCCTGCTTGGAAATGGCCTCAGGAACTCATTTGAAGTGAGGCTGCTCCCATGCTTGGCAGCCAGCAGATGGTGCCATCGCTCCACCAAAAAACTCTCTGCTTTGCCTTCAGCCCTGGCTCGCCCTGCTGAGCTCTCTCTGCCTCAAGCAGAAACTCCAGTGTGCGTCCAGCCTACAGAAAGCAGAGTGCCTTTGCCTGAGCACTGCTATGCTGTGGCAGCACCCTGAAGGCCTCCCAGGGCCTTCTCTGCCCTAACCCAGTCGTGCCATTCGGCCCAGGCGGGGAGCAAAGTTCCCCCTTGGCAGGGCTCAGCGTGGGGCCTGTGTGTGGTTTCAGGGCTGGGAAAGGGCAGATCCTGAAGCTGGGTGCCCTCCTGTGAATGGGGCCTGCTGGGCAGAGCCGGCATGCCCTGGTTGGGATGTAGGAGATCTGGGGCCTTCAAGCTGCGTGCACATCCCCTCTCTGGCTGCCCCTCTGGCTGCCCCTCTTGCTTCTTCTCTGCTGCCAAGCCTCTCACACCACACGTGCGTCTCATTGGAAGGAGCAGGCTGCTTGCCATTCTTGGGCAGGGAATCTTCCCACACGCCTCGTTTCCTCGAAGGGGAGTGCACACTGACCCAGAGCCTCCAGAGGAGCTGCCGTCTCTCCAGCCACAAAGGCCTATAGCCGAGTCCATGACAGCCTGTGGCATGGAGGGCTTCTGTGGCAGAGGGCCATGCTTCCCTGGCAGGGGCTCCTTCTCACACTGCTTTCCGTGGGGAAACACTGCATGTGCCAAGGCTCTCCTGTGTGCACAAAATCTCTCCCCAGTGCCTGAGGTGCAGGGAATCCTCTTTGGACACAGAGCAATGTTCTGGGCAGACCTATCATGCTGGGAGAGCCTCCACTTCCCCAACTGTCCAACTGCCTCAGGAACACACTTCTAGGGAGTGTGGGTCTAACAGGCAGAAGGGCCCGAGTGAGGAACGTGGATGGCAGGCCAAAGCCACTGTGCTGAGCATTCGCCCGGCAAGTCCCAGCTGAAGGCTCTGTGCACCAGGCTCCAGCCTGAATGAGCCTGTAGCCTGGCCTCCAGTCCCAGGCTTTCCCTGGGCACTGCTAGTTTGGGACCCATCCCAGGCTCAGCCAGGCCTCCCTAGGGCCTGTGCTGGCCTAGGCCACTGCCAGCCAGCAGCACCTCGACAGAGCACAGTTCATGCGAGCAGGCCCCAGGGTGTTGCCTGTGTGTGTCTTGCACTGCTGGGAAGCTGCGGGTCCAGAGGCTGTGTGTGCACGTGGCCACTGGGGCCTGAGCACAAGACAGGCATGACCCCACTTGCAAGCAGGACTCCTGCCACCTCTTTGCTGCCTGCCACACGCCCTCGCTGCCTGCACTGTCTTCACTGCTGGCAGGCCTCTGTGTGCACAGGCCAGTCTCCGCCAAGGAAACAAGGGGCTTGCTCTCCCCTTGCTAGGAGCTCCTCCTACAGCACTCTGGACCAGGGCACACACGCCCCTGGACCAGCAGCCTGCAAGGAAGCTGCCGCTGAGCCATGCAGAAAGGCCTGCAGCACTTGGCAGGGAGCCTTCGGCTGTGGACAGCTTGCCCTCTGCCAAGCCTCGGAGGAGCTCATGGACGATGGGGCCTGCAGCGTTTTCCATGGGAGAGCACTGGGGGCCCAAAGGCTCCCCTGTGCCTTCCGAGCCCCTTCCCACCCACAGGCCCTTGGCACCCACTCTGTTGCCAGAGGGAAGTCCTAAGCAGGGCTCTCGAGCTTGTGCAGCCAGAGTGCCTCCTGCTTGGAAATGGCCTCAGGAACTCATTTGAAGTGAGGCTGCTCCCATGCTTGGCAGCCAGCAGATGGTGCCATCGCTCCACCAAAAAACTCTCTGCTTTGCCTTCAGCCCTGGCTCGCCCTGCTGAGCTCTCTCTGCCTCAAGCAGAAACTCCAGTGTGCGTCCAGCCTACAGAAAGCAGAGTGCCTTTGCCTGAGCACTGCTATGCTGTGGCAGCACCCTGAAGGCCTCCCAGGGCCTTCTCTGCCCTAACCCAGTCGTGCCATTCGGCCCAGGCGGGGAGCAAAGTTCCCCCTTGGCAGGGCTCAGCGTGGGGCCTGTGTGTGGTTTCAGGGCTGGGAAAGGGCAGATCCTGAAGCTGGGTGCCCTCCTGTGAATGGGGCCTGCTGGGCAGAGCCGGCATGCCCTGGTTGGGATGTAGGAGATCTGGGGCCTTCAAGCTGCGTGCACATCCCCTCTCTGGCTGCCCCTCTGGCTGCCCCTCTTGCTTCTTCTCTGCTGCCAAGCCTCTCACACCACACGTGCGTCTCATTGGAAGGAGCAGGCTGCTTGCCATTCTTGGGCAGGGAATCTTCCCACACGCCTCGTTTCCTCGAAGGGGAGTGCACACTGACCCAGAGCCTCCAGAGGAGCTGCCGTCTCTCCAGCCACAAAGGCCTATAGCCGAGTCCATGACAGCCTGTGGCATGGAGGGCTTCTGTGGCAGAGGGCCATGCTTCCCTGGCAGGGGCTCCTTCTCACACTGCTTTCCGTGGGGAAACACTGCATGTGCCAAGGCTCTCCTGTGTGCACAAAATCTCTCCCCAGTGCCTGAGGTGCAGGGAATCCTCTTTGGACACAGAGCAATGTTCTGGGCAGACCTATCATGCTGGGAGAGCCTCCACTTCCCCAACTGTCCAACTGCCTCAGGAACACACTTCTAGGGAGTGTGGGTCTAACAGGCAGAAGGGCCCGAGTGAGGAACGTGGATGGCAGGCCAAAGCCACTGTGCTGAGCATTCGCCCGGCAAGTCCCAGCTGAAGGCTCTGTGCACCAGGCTCCAGCCTGAATGAGCCTGTAGCCTGGCCTCCAGTCCCAGGCTTTCCCTGGGCACTGCTAGTTTGGGACCCATCCCAGGCTCAGCCAGGCCTCCCTAGGGCCTGTGCTGGCCTAGGCCACTGCCAGCCAGCAGCACCTCGACAGAGCACAGTTCATGCGAGCAGGCCCCAGGGTGTTGCCTGTGTGTGTCTTGCACTGCTGGGAAGCTGCGGGTCCAGAGGCTGTGTGTGCACGTGGCCACTGGGGCCTGAGCACAAGACAGGCATGACCCCACTTGCAAGCAGGACTCCTGCCACCTCTTTGCTGCCTGCCACACGCCCTCGCTGCCTGCACTGTCTTCACTGCTGGCAGGCCTCTGTGTGCACAGGCCAGTCTCCGCCAAGGAAACAAGGGGCTTGCTCTCCCCTTGCTAGGAGCTCCTCCTACAGCACTCTGGACCAGGGCACACACGCCCCTGGACCAGCAGCCTGCAAGGAAGCTGCCGCTGAGCCATGCAGAAAGGCCTGCAGCACTTGGCAGGGAGCCTTCGGCTGTGGACAGCTTGCCCTCTGCCAAGCCTCGGAGGAGCTCATGGACGATGGGGCCTGCAGCGTTTTCCATGGGAGAGCACTGGGGGCCCAAAGGCTCCCCTGTGCCTTCCGAGCCCCTTCCCACCCACAGGCCCTTGGCACCCACTCTGTTGCCAGAGGGAAGTCCTAAGCAGGGCTCTCGAGCTTGTGCAGCCAGAGTGCCTCCTGCTTGGAAATGGCCTCAGGAACTCATTTGAAGTGAGGCTGCTCCCATGCTTGGCAGCCAGCAGATGGTGCCATCGCTCCACCAAAAAACTCTCTGCTTTGCCTTCAGCCCTGGCTCGCCCTGCTGAGCTCTCTCTGCCTCAAGCAGAAACTCCAGTGTGCGTCCAGCCTACAGAAAGCAGAGTGCCTTTGCCTGAGCACTGCTATGCTGTGGCAGCACCCTGAAGGCCTCCCAGGGCCTTCTCTGCCCTAACCCAGTCGTGCCATTCGGCCCAGGCGGGGAGCAAAGTTCCCCCTTGGCAGGGCTCAGCGTGGGGCCTGTGTGTGGTTTCAGGGCTGGGAAAGGGCAGATCCTGAAGCTGGGTGCCCTCCTGTGAATGGGGCCTGCTGGGCAGAGCCGGCATGCCCTGGTTGGGATGTAGGAGATCTGGGGCCTTCAAGCTGCGTGCACATCCCCTCTCTGGCTGCCCCTCTGGCTGCCCCTCTTGCTTCTTCTCTGCTGCCAAGCCTCTCACACCACACGTGCGTCTCATTGGAAGGAGCAGGCTGCTTGCCATTCTTGGGCAGGGAATCTTCCCACATGCCTCGTTTCCTCGAAGGGGAGTGCACACTGACCCAGAGCCTCCAGAGGATCTGCCGTCTCTCCAGCCACAAAGGCCTGTAGCCGAGTCCATGACAGCCTGTGGCATGGAGGGCTTCTGTGGCAGAGGGCCATGCTTCCCTGGCAGGGGCTCCTTCTCACACTGCTTTCCGTGGGGAAACACTGCGTGTGCCAAGGCTCTCCTGTGTGCACAAAATCTCTCCCCAGTGCCTGAGGTGCAGGGAATCCTCTTTGGACACAGAGCAATGTTCTGGGCAGACCTCCCATGCTGGGAGAGCCTCCACTTCCCCAACTGTCCAACTGCCTCAGGAACACACTTCTAGGGAGTGTGGGTCTAACAGGCAGAAGGGCCCGAGTGAGGAACGTGGATGGCAGGCCAAAGCCACTGTGCTGAGCATTCCCCCGGCAAGTCCCAGCTGAAGGCTCTGTGCACCAGGCTCAAGCTGGAATGAGCCTGTAGCCTGGCCTCCAGTCCCAGGCTTTCCCTGGGCACTGCTAGTTTGGGACCCATCCCAGGCTCAGCCAGGCCTCCCTAGGGCCTGTGCTGGCCTAGGAAACTGCCAGCCAGCAGGACCTCGACAGAGCACAGTTCATGCGAGCAGGCCCCAGGGTGTTGCCTGTGTGTGTCTTGCACTGCTGGGAAGCTGCGGGTCCAGAGGCTGTGTGTGCACGTGGCCACTGGGGCCTGAGCACAAGACAGGCATGACCCCACTTGCAAGCAGGACTCCTGCCACCTCTTTGCTGCCTGCCACACGCCCTCGCTGCCTGCACTGTCTTCACTGCTGGCAGGCCTCTGTGTGAACAGGCCAGTCTCCGCCAAGGAAACAGGGGGCTTGCTCTCCCCTTGCTAGGAGCTCCTCCTACAGCACTCTGGACCAGGGCACACACGCCCCTGGACCAGCAGCCTGCAAGGAAGCTGCCGCTGAGCCATGCAGAAAGGCCTGCAGCACTTGGCAGGGAGCCTTCGGCTGTGGACAGCTTGCCCTCTGCCAAGCCTCGGAGGAGCTCATGGACGATGGGGCCTGCAGCGTTTTCCATGGGAGAGCACTGGGGGCCCAAAGGCTCCCCTGTGCCTTCCGAGCCCCTTCCCACCCACAGGCCCTTGGCACCCACTCTGTTGCCAGAGGGAAGCCCTAAGCAGGACTCTCGAGCCTGTGCAGCCAGAGTGCCTCCTGCTTGGAAATGGCCTCAGGAACTCATTTGAAGTGAGGCTGCTCCCATGCTTGGCAGCCAGCAGATGGTGCCATCGCTCCACCAAAAAACTCTCTGCTTTGCCTTCAGCCCTGGCTCGCCCTGCTGAGCTCTCTCTGCCTCAAGCAGAAACTCCAGTGTGCGTCCAGCCTACAGAAAGCAGAGTGCCTTTGCCTGAGCACTGCTATGCTGTGGCAGCACCCTGAAGGCCTCCCAGGGCCTTCTCTGCCCTAACCCAGTCGTGCCATTCGGCCCAGGCGGGGAGCAAAGTTCCCCCTTGGCAGGGCTCAGCGTGGGGCCTGTGTGTGGTTTCAGGGCTGGGAAAGGGCAGATCCTGAAGCTGGGTGCCCTCCTGTGAATGGGGCCTGCTGGGCAGAGCCGGCATGCCCTGGTTGGGATGTAGGAGATCTGGGGCCTTCAAGCTGCGTGCACATCCCCTCTCTGGCTGCCCCTCTGGCTGCCCCTCTTGCTTCTTCTCTGCTGCCAAGCCTCTCACACCACACGTGCGTCTCATTGGAAGGAGCAGGCTGCTTGCCATTCTTGGGCAGGGAATCTTCCCACATGCCTCGTTTCCTCGAAGGGGAGTGCACACTGACCCAGAGCCTCCAGAGGATCTGCCGTCTCTCCAGCCACAAAGGCCTGTAGCCGAGTCCATGACAGCCTGTGGCATGGAGGGCTTCTGTGGCAGAGGGCCATGCTTCCCTGGCAGGGGCTCCTTCTCACACTGCTTTCCGTGGGGAAACACTGCGTGTGCCAAGGCTCTCCTGTGTGCACAAAATCTCTCCCCAGTGCCTGAGGTGCAGGGAATCCTCTTTGGACACAGAGCAATGTTCTGGGCAGACCTCCCATGCTGGGAGAGCCTCCACTTCCCCAACTGTCCAACTGCCTCAGGAACACACTTCTAGGGAGTGTGGGTCTAACAGGCAGAAGGGCCCGAGTGAGGAACGTGGATGGCAGGCCAAAGCCACTGTGCTGAGCATTCGCCCGGCAAGTCCCAGCTGAAGGCTCTGTGCACCAGGCTCAAGCTGGAATGAGCCTGTAGCCTGGCCTCCAGTCCCAGGCTTTCCCTGGGCACTGCTAGTTTGGGACCCATCCCAGGCTCAGCCAGGCCTCCCTAGGGCCTGTGCTGGCCTAGGAAACTGCCAGCCAGCAGGACCTCGACAGAGCACAGTTCATGCGAGCAGGCCCCAGGGTGTTGCCTGTGTGTGTCTTGCACTGCTGGGAAGCTGCGGGTCCAGAGGCTGTGTGTGCACGTGGCCACTGGGGCCTGAGCACAAGACAGGCATGACCCCACTTGCAAGCAGGACTCCTGCCACCTCTTTGCTGCCTGCCACACGCCCTCGCTGCCTGCACTGTCTTCACTGCTGGCAGGCCTCTGTGTGCACAGGCCAGTCTCCGCCAAGGAAACAAGGGGCTTGCTCTCCCCTTGCTAGGAGCTCCTCCTACAGCACTCTGGACCAGGGCACACACGCCCCTGGACCAGCAGCCTGCAAGGAAGCTGCCGCTGAGCCATGCAGAAAGGCCTGTAGCACTTTTCAGGGAGCCTTCGGCTGTGGACAGCTTGCCCACTGCCCAGCCTCGGAGCAGTTCGTGGATGCTGGGGCCTGCAGCGTTGTCCATGGGAGAGCACTGGGGGCTCAAAGGCTCCCCTGTGCCTTCCGAGCCCCTTCCCACCCACAGGCCCTTGGCACCCACTCTGTTGCCAGAGGGAAGTCCTAAGCAGGGCTCTCGAGCTTGTGCAGCCAGAGTGCCTCCTGCTTGGAAATGGCCTCAGGAACTCATTTGAAGTGAGGCTGCTCCCATGCTTGGCAGCCAGCAGATGGTGCCATCGCTCCACCAAAAAACTCTCTGCTTTGCCTTCAGCCCTGGCTCGCCCTGCTGAGCTCTCTCTGCCTCAAGCAGAAACTCCAGTGTGCGTCCAGCCTACAGAAAGCAGAGTGCCTTTGCCTGAGCACTGCTATGCTGTGGCAGCACCCTGAAGGCCTCCCAGGGCCTTCTCTGCCCTAACCCAGTCGTGCCATTCGGCCCAGGCGGGGAGCAAAGTTCCCCCTTGGCAGGGCTCAGCGTGGGGCCTGTGTGTGGTTTCAGGGCTGGGAAAGGGCAGATCCTGAAGCTGGGTGCCCTCCTGTGAATGGGGCCTGCTGGGCAGAGCCGGCATGCCCTGGTTGGGATGTAGGAGATCTGGGGCCTTCAAGCTGCGTGCACATCCCCTCTCTGGCTGCCCCTCTGGCTGCCCCTCTTGCTTCTTCTCTGCTGCCAAGCCTCTCACACCACACGTGCGTCTCATTGGAAGGAGCAGGCTGCTTGCCATTCTTGGGCAGGGAATCTTCCCACACGCCTCGTTTCCTCGAAGGGGAGTGCACACTGACCCAGAGCCTCCAGAGGAGCTGCCGTCTCTCCAGCCACAAAGGCCTATAGCCGAGTCCATGACAGCCTGTGGCATGGAGGGCTTCTGTGGCAGAGGGCCATGCTTCCCTGGCAGGGGCTCCTTCTCACACTGCTTTCCGTGGGGAAACACTGCATGTGCCAAGGCTCTCCTGTGTGCACAAAATCTCTCCCCAGTGCCTGAGGTGCAGGGAATCCTCTTTGGACACAGAGCAATGTTCTGGGCAGACCTATCATGCTGGGAGAGCCTCCACTTCCCCAACTGTCCAACTGCCTCAGGAACACACTTCTAGGGAGTGTGGGTCTAACAGGCAGAAGGGCCCGAGTGAGGAACGTGGATGGCAGGCCAAAGCCACTGTGCTGAGCATTCGCCCGGCAAGTCCCAGCTGAAGGCTCTGTGCACCAGGCTCCAGCCTGAATGAGCCTGTAGCCTGGCCTCCAGTCCCAGGCTTTCCCTGGGCACTGCTAGTTTGGGACCCATCCCAGGCTCAGCCAGGCCTCCCTAGGGCCTGTGCTGGCCTAGGCCACTGCCAGCCAGCAGCACCTCGACAGAGCACAGTTCATGCGAGCAGGCCCCAGGGTGTTGCCTGTGTGTGTCTTGCACTGCTGGGAAGCTGCGGGTCCAGAGGCTGTGTGTGCACGTGGCCACTGGGGCCTGAGCACAAGACAGGCATGACCCCACTTGCAAGCAGGACTCCTGCCACCTCTTTGCTGCCTGCCACACGCCCTCGCTGCCTGCACTGTCTTCACTGCTGGCAGGCCTCTGTGTGCACAGGCCAGTCTCCGCCAAGGAAACAAGGGGCTTGCTCTCCCCTTGCTAGGAGCTCCTCCTACAGCACTCTGGACCAGGGCACACACGCCCCTGGACCAGCAGCCTGCAAGGAAGCTGCCGCTGAGCCATGCAGAAAGGCCTGTAGCACTTGGCAGGGAGCCTTCGGCTGTGGACAGCTTGCCCACTGCCCAGCCTCGGAGCAGTTCGTGGATGCTGGGGCCTGCAGCGTTGTCCATGGGAGAGCACTGGGGGCTCAAAGGCTCCCCTGTGCCTTCCGAGCCCCTTCCCACCCACAGGCCCTTGGCACCCACTCTGTTGCCAGAGGGAAGTCCTAAGCAGGGCTCTCGAGCTTGTGCAGCCAGAGTGCCTCCTGCTTGGAAATGGCCTCAGGAACTCATTTGAAGTGAGGCTGCTCCCATGCTTGGCAGCCAGCAGATGGTGCCATCGCTCCACCAAAAAACTCTCTGCTTTGCCTTCAGCCCTGGCTCGCCCTGCTGAGCTCTCTCTGCCTCAAGCAGAAACTCCAGTGTGCGTCCAGCCTACAGAAAGCAGAGTGCCTTTGCCTGAGCACTGCTATGCTGTGGCAGCACCCTGAAGGCCTCCCAGGGCCTTCTCTGCCCTAACCCAGTCGTGCCATTCGGCCCAGGCGGGGAGCAAAGTTCCCCCTTGGCAGGGCTCAGCGTGGGGCCTGTGTGTGGTTTCAGGGCTGGGAAAGGGCAGATCCTGAAGCTGGGTGCCCTCCTGTGAATGGGGCCTGCTGGGCAGAGCCGGCATGCCCTGGTTGGGATGTAGGAGATCTGGGGCCTTCAAGCTGCGTGCACATCCCCTCTCTGGCTGCCCCTCTGGCTGCCCCTCTTGCTTCTTCTCTGCTGCCAAGCCTCTCACACCACACGTGCGTCTCATTGGAAGGAGCAGGCTGCTTGCCATTCTTGGGCAGGGAATCTTCCCACATGCCTCGTTTCCTCGAAGGGGAGTGCACACTGACCCAGAGCCTCCAGAGGATCTGCCGTCTCTCCAGCCACAAAGGCCTGTAGCCGAGTCCATGACAGCCTGTGGCATGGAGGGCTTCTGTGGCAGAGGGCCATGCTTCCCTGGCAGGGGCTCCTTCTCACACTGCTTTCCGTGGGGAAACACTGCGTGTGCCAAGGCTCTCCTGTGTGCACAAAATCTCTCCCCAGTGCCTGAGGTGCAGGGAATCCTCTTTGGACACAGAGCAATGTTCTGGGCAGACCTCCCATGCTGGGAGAGCCTCCACTTCCCCAACTGTCCAACTGCCTCAGGAACACACTTCTAGGGAGTGTGGGTCTAACAGGCAGAAGGGCCCGAGTGAGGAACGTGGATGGCAGGCCAAAGCCACTGTGCTGAGCATTCCCCCGGCAAGTCCCAGCTGAAGGCTCTGTGCACCAGGCTCAAGCTGGAATGAGCCTGTAGCCTGGCCTCCAGTCCCAGGCTTTCCCTGGGCACTGCTAGTTTGGGACCCATCCCAGGCTCAGCCAGGCCTCCCTAGGGCCTGTGCTGGCCTAGGAAACTGCCAGCCAGCAGGACCTCGACAGAGCACAGTTCATGCGAGCAGGCCCCAGGGTGTTGCCTGTGTGTGTCTTGCACTGCTGGGAAGCTGCGGGTCCAGAGGCTGTGTGTGCACGTGGCCACTGGGGCCTGAGCACAAGACAGGCATGACCCCACTTGCAAGCAGGACTCCTGCCACCTCTTTGCTGCCTGCCACACGCCCTCGCTGCCTGCACTGTCTTCACTGCTGGCAGGCCTCTGTGTGCACAGGCCAGTCTCCGCCAAGGAAACAGGGGGCTTGCTCTCCCCTTGCTAGGAGCTCCTCCTACAGCACTCTGGACCAGGGCACACACGCCCCTGGACCAGCAGCCTGCAAGGAAGCTGCCGCTGAGCCATGCAGAAAGGCCTGCAGCACTTGGCAGGGAGCCTTCGGCTGTGGACAGCTTGCCCTCTGCCAAGCCTCGGAGGAGCTCATGGACGATGGGGCCTGCAGCGTTTTCCATGGGAGAGCACTGGGGGCCCAAAGGCTCCCCTGTGCCTTCCGAGCCCCTTCCCACCCACAGGCCCTTGGCACCCACTCTGTTGCCAGAGGGAAGCCCTAAGCAGGACTCTCGAGCCTGTGCAGCCAGAGTGCCTCCTGCTTGGAAATGGCCTCAGGAACTCATTTGAAGTGAGGCTGCTCCCATGCTTGGCAGCCAGCAGATGGTGCCATCGCTCCACCAAAAAACTCTCTGCTTTGCCTTCAGCCCTGGCTCGCCCTGCTGAGCTCTCTCTGCCTCAAGCAGAAACTCCAGTGTGCGTCCAGCCTACAGAAAGCAGAGTGCCTTTGCCTGAGCACTGCTATGCTGTGGCAGCACCCTGAAGGCCTCCCAGGGCCTTCTCTGCCCTAACCCAGTCGTGCCATTCGGCCCAGGCGGGGAGCAAAGTTCCCCCTTGGCAGGGCTCAGCGTGGGGCCTGTGTGTGGTTTCAGGGCTGGGAAAGGGCAGATCCTGAAGCTGGGTGCCCTCCTGTGAATGGGGCCTGCTGGGCAGAGCCGGCATGCCCTGGTTGGGATGTAGGAGATCTGGGGCCTTCAAGCTGCGTGCACATCCCCTCTCTGGCTGCCCCTCTGGCTGCCCCTCTTGCTTCTTCTCTGCTGCCAAGCCTCTCACACCACACGTGCGTCTCATTGGAAGGAGCAGGCTGCTTGCCATTCTTGGGCAGGGAATCTTCCCACATGCCTCGTTTCCTCGAAGGGGAGTGCACACTGACCCAGAGCCTCCAGAGGATCTGCCGTCTCTCCAGCCACAAAGGCCTGTAGCCGAGTCCATGACAGCCTGTGGCATGGAGGGCTTCTGTGGCAGAGGGCCATGCTTCCCTGGCAGGGGCTCCTTCTCACACTGCTTTCCGTGGGGAAACACTGCGTGTGCCAAGGCTCTCCTGTGTGCACAAAATCTCTCCCCAGTGCCTGAGGTGCAGGGAATCCTCTTTGGACACAGAGCAATGTTCTGGGCAGACCTCCCATGCTGGGAGAGCCTCCACTTCCCCAACTGTCCAACTGCCTCAGGAACACACTTCTAGGGAGTGTGGGTCTAACAGGCAGAAGGGCCCGAGTGAGGAACGTGGATGGCAGGCCAAAGCCACTGTGCTGAGCATTCCCCCGGCAAGTCCCAGCTGAAGGCTCTGTGCACCAGGCTCAAGCTGGAATGAGCCTGTAGCCTGGCCTCCAGTCCCAGGCTTTCCCTGGGCACTGCTAGTTTGGGACCCATCCCAGGCTCAGCCAGGCCTCCCTAGGGCCTGTGCTGGCCTAGGAAACTGCCAGCCAGCAGGACCTCGACAGAGCACAGTTCATGCGAGCAGGCCCCAGGGTGTTGCCTGTGTGTGTCTTGCACTGCTGGGAAGCTGCGGGTCCAGAGGCTGTGTGTGCACGTGGCCACTGGGGCCTGAGCACAAGACAGGCATGACCCCACTTGCAAGCAGGACTCCTGCCACCTCTTTGCTGCCTGCCACACGCCCTCGCTGCCTGCACTGTCTTCACTGCTGGCAGGCCTCTGTGTGCACAGGCCAGTCTCCGCCAAGGAAACAGGGGGCTTGCTCTCCCCTTGCTAGGAGCTCCTCCTACAGCACTCTGGACCAGGGCACACACGCCCCTGGACCAGCAGCCTGCAAGGAAGCTGCCGCTGAGCCATGCAGAAAGGCCTGCAGCACTTGGCAGGGAGCCTTCGGCTGTGGACAGCTTGCCCTCTGCCAAGCCTCGGAGGAGCTCATGGACGATGGGGCCTGCAGCGTTTTCCATGGGAGAGCACTGGGGGCCCAAAGGCTCCCCTGTGCCTTCCGAGCCCCTTCCCACCCACAGGCCCTTGGCACCCACTCTGTTGCCAGAGGGAAGCCCTAAGCAGGACTCTCGAGCCTGTGCAGCCAGAGTGCCTCCTGCTTGGAAATGGCCTCAGGAACTCATTTGAAGTGAGGCTGCTCCCATGCTTGGCAGCCAGCAGATGGTGCCATCGCTCCACCAAAAAACTCTCTGCTTTGCCTTCAGCCCTGGCTCGCCCTGCTGAGCTCTCTCTGCCTCAAGCAGAAACTCCAGTGTGCGTCCAGCCTACAGAAAGCAGAGTGCCTTTGCCTGAGCACTGCTATGCTGTGGCAGCACCCTGAAGGCCTCCCAGGGCCTTCTCTGCCCTAACCCAGTCGTGCCATTCGGCCCAGGCGGGGAGCAAAGTTCCCCCTTGGCAGGGCTCAGCGTGGGGCCTGTGTGTGGTTTCAGGGCTGGGAAAGGGCAGATCCTGAAGCTGGGTGCCCTCCTGTGAATGGGGCCTGCTGGGCAGAGCCGGCATGCCCTGGTTGGGATGTAGGAGATCTGGGGCCTTCAAGCTGCGTGCACATCCCCTCTCTGGCTGCCCCTCTGGCTGCCCCTCTTGCTTCTTCTCTGCTGCCAAGCCTCTCACACCACACGTGCGTCTCATTGGAAGGAGCAGGCTGCTTGCCATTCTTGGGCAGGGAATCTTCCCACATGCCTCGTTTCCTCGAAGGGGAGTGCACACTGACCCAGAGCCTCCAGAGGATCTGCCGTCTCTCCAGCCACAAAGGCCTGTAGCCGAGTCCATGACAGCCTGTGGCATGGAGGGCTTCTGTGGCAGAGGGCCATGCTTCCCTGGCAGGGGCTCCTTCTCACACTGCTTTCCGTGGGGAAACACTGCGTGTGCCAAGGCTCTCCTGTGTGCACAAAATCTCTCCCCAGTGCCTGAGGTGCAGGGAATCCTCTTTGGACACAGAGCAATGTTCTGGGCAGACCTCCCATGCTGGGAGAGCCTCCACTTCCCCAACTGTCCAACTGCCTCAGGAACACACTTCTAGGGAGTGTGGGTCTAACAGGCAGAAGGGCCCGAGTGAGGAACGTGGATGGCAGGCCAAAGCCACTGTGCTGAGCATTCCCCCGGCAAGTCCCAGCTGAAGGCTCTGTGCACCAGGCTCAAGCTGGAATGAGCCTGTAGCCTGGCCTCCAGTCCCAGGCTTTCCCTGGGCACTGCTAGTTTGGGACCCATCCCAGGCTCAGCCAGGCCTCCCTAGGGCCTGTGCTGGCCTAGGAAACTGCCAGCCAGCAGGACCTCGACAGAGCACAGTTCATGCGAGCAGGCCCCAGGGTGTTGCCTGTGTGTGTCTTGCACTGCTGGGAAGCTGCGGGTCCAGAGGCTGTGTGTGCACGTGGCCACTGGGGCCTGAGCACAAGACAGGCATGACCCCACTTGCAAGCAGGACTCCTGCCACCTCTTTGCTGCCTGCCACACGCCCTCGCTGCCTGCACTGTCTTCACTGCTGGCAGGCCTCTGTGTGCACAGGCCAGTCTCCGCCAAGGAAACAGGGGGCTTGCTCTCCCCTTGCTAGGAGCTCCTCCTACAGCACTCTGGACCAGGGCACACACGCCCCTGGACCAGCAGCCTGCAAGGAAGCTGCCGCTGAGCCATGCAGAAAGGCCTGTAGCACTTGGCAGGGAGCCTTCGGCTGTGGACAGCTTGCCCACTGCCCAGCCTCGGAGCAGTTCGTGGATGCTGGGGCCTGCAGCGTTGTCCATGGGAGAGCACTGGGGGCTCAAAGGCTCCCCTGTGCCTTCCGAGCCCCTTCCCACCCACAGGCCCTTGGCACCCACTCTGTTGCCAGAGGGAAGTCCTAAGCAGGGCTCTCGAGCTTGTGCAGCCAGAGTGCCTCCTGCTTGGAAATGGCCTCAGGAACTCATTTGAAGTGAGGCTGCTCCCATGCTTGGCAGCCAGCAGATGGTGCCATCGCTCCACCAAAAAACTCTCTGCTTTGCCTTCAGCCCTGGCTCGCCCTGCTGAGCTCTCTCTGCCTCAAGCAGAAACTCCAGTGTGCGTCCAGCCTACAGAAAGCAGAGTGCCTTTGCCTGAGCACTGCTATGCTGTGGCAGCACCCTGAAGGCCTCCCAGGGCCTTCTCTGCCCTAACCCAGTCGTGCCATTCGGCCCAGGCGGGGAGCAAAGTTCCCCCTTGGCAGGGCTCAGCGTGGGGCCTGTGTGTGGTTTCAGGGCTGGGAAAGGGCAGATCCTGAAGCTGGGTGCCCTCCTGTGAATGGGGCCTGCTGGGCAGAGCCGGCATGCCCTGGTTGGGATGTAGGAGATCTGGGGCCTTCAAGCTGCGTGCACATCCCCTCTCTGGCTGCCCCTCTGGCTGCCCCTCTTGCTTCTTCTCTGCTGCCAAGCCTCTCACACCACACGTGCGTCTCATTGGAAGGAGCAGGCTGCTTGCCATTCTTGGGCAGGGAATCTTCCCACACGCCTCGTTTCCTCGAAGGGGAGTGCACACTGACCCAGAGCCTCCAGAGGAGCTGCCGTCTCTCCAGCCACAAAGGCCTATAGCCGAGTCCATGACAGCCTGTGGCATGGAGGGCTTCTGTGGCAGAGGGCCATGCTTCCCTGGCAGGGGCTCCTTCTCACACTGCTTTCCGTGGGGAAACACTGCGTGTGCCAAGGCTCTCCTGTGTGCACAAAATCTCTCCCCAGTGCCTGAGGTGCAGGGAATCCTCTTTGGACACAGAGCAATGTTCTGGGCAGACCTATCATGCTGGGAGAGCCTCCACTTCCCCAACTGTCCAACTGCCTCAGGAACACACTTCTAGGGAGTGTGGGTCTAACAGGCAGAAGGGCCCGAGTGAGGAACGTGGATGGCAGGCCAAAGCCACTGTGCTGAGCATTCCCCCGGCAAGTCCCAGCTGAAGGCTCTGTGCACCAGGCTCCAGCCTGAATGAGCCTGTAGCCTGGCCTCCAGTCCCAGGCTTTCCCTGGGCACTGCTAGTTTGGGACCCATCCCAGGCTCAGCCAGGCCTCCCTAGGGCCTGTGCTGGCCTAGGCCACTGCCAGCCAGCAGCACCTCGACAGAGCACAGTTCATGCGAGCAGGCCCCAGGGTGTTGCCTGTGTGTGTCTTGCACTGCTGGGAAGCTGCGGGTCCAGAGGCTGTGTGTGAACGTGGCCACTGGGGCCTGAGCACAAGACAGGCATGACCCCACTTGCAAGCAGGACTCCTGCCACCTCTTTGCTGCCTGCCACACGCCCTCGCTGCCTGCACTGTCTTCACTGCTGGCAGGCCTCTGTGTGCACAGGCCAGTCTCCGCCAAGGAAACAAGGGGCTTGCTCTCCCCTTGCTAGGAGCTCCTCCTACAGCACTCTGGACCAGGGCACACATGCCCCTGGACCAGCAGCCTGCAAGGAAGCTGCCGCTGAGCCATGCAGAAAGGCCTGCAGCACTTGGCAGGGAGCCTTCGGCTGTGGACAGCTTGCCCACTGCCCAGCCTCGGAGCAGTTCGTGGATGCTGGGGCCTGCAGCGTTGTCCATGGGAGAGCACTGGGGGCTCAAAGGCTCCCCTGTGCCTTCCGAGCCCCTTCCCACCCACAGGCCCTTGGCACCCACTCTGTTGCCAGAGGGAAGTCCTAAGCAGGGCTCTCGAGCTTGTGCAGCCAGAGTGCCTCCTGCTTGGAAATGGCCTCAGGAACTCATTTGAAGTGAGGCTGCTCCCATGCTTGGCAGCCAGCAGATGGTGCCATCGCTCCACCAAAAAACTCTCTGCTTTGCCTTCAGCCCTGGCTCGCCCTGCTGAGCTCTCTCTGCCTCAAGCAGAAACTCCAGTGTGCGTCCAGCCTACAGAAAGCAGAGTGCCTTTGCCTGAGCACTGCTATGCTGTGGCAGCACCCTGAAGGCCTCCCAGGGCCTTCTCTGCCCTAACCCAGTCGTGCCATTCGGCCCAGGCGGGGAGCAAAGTTCCCCCTTGGCAGGGCTCAGCGTGGGGCCTGTGTGTGGTTTCAGGGCTGGGAAAGGGCAGATCCTGAAGCTGGGTGCCCTCCTGTGAATGGGGCCTGCTGGGCAGAGCCGGCATGCCCTGGTTGGGATGTAGGAGATCTGGGGCCTTCAAGCTGCGTGCACATCCCCTCTCTGGCTGCCCCTCTGGCTGCCCCTCTTGCTTCTTCTCTGCTGCCAAGCCTCTCACACCACACGTGCGTCTCATTGGAAGGAGCAGGCTGCTTGCCATTCTTGGGCAGGGAATCTTCCCACACGCCTCGTTTCCTCGAAGGGGAGTGCACACTGACCCAGAGCCTCCAGAGGAGCTGCCGTCTCTCCAGCCACAAAGGCCTATAGCCGAGTCCATGACAGCCTGTGGCATGGAGGGCTTCTGTGGCAGAGGGCCATGCTTCCCTGGCAGGGGCTCCTTCTCACACTGCTTTCCGTGGGGAAACACTGCATGTGCCAAGGCTCTCCTGTGTGCACAAAATCTCTCCCCAGTGCCTGAGGTGCAGGGAATCCTCTTTGGACACAGAGCAATGTTCTGGGCAGACCTATCATGCTGGGAGAGCCTCCACTTCCCCAACTGTCCAACTGCCTCAGGAACACACTTCTAGGGAGTGTGGGTCTAACAGGCAGAAGGGCCCGAGTGAGGAACGTGGATGGCAGGCCAAAGCCACTGTGCTGAGCATTCGCCCGGCAAGTCCCAGCTGAAGGCTCTGTGCACCAGGCTCCAGCCTGAATGAGCCTGTAGCCTGGCCTCCAGTCCCAGGCTTTCCCTGGGCACTGCTAGTTTGGGACCCATCCCAGGCTCAGCCAGGCCTCCCTAGGGCCTGTGCTGGCCTAGGCCACTGCCAGCCAGCAGGACCTCGACAGAGCACAGTTCATGCGAGCAGGCCCCAGGGTGTTGCCTGTGTGTGTCTTGCACTGCTGGGAAGCTGCGGGTCCAGAGGCTGTGTGTGCACGTGGCCACTGGGGCCTGAGCACAAGACAGGCATGACCCCACTTGCAAGCAGGACTCCTGCCACCTCTTTGCTGCCTGCCACACGCCCTCGCTGCCTGCACTGTCTTCACTGCTGGCAGGCCTCTGTGTGCACAGGCCAGTCTCCGCCAAGGAAACAAGGGGCTTGCTCTCCCCTTGCTAGGAGCTCCTCCTACAGCACTCTGGACCAGGGCACACACGCCCCTGGACCAGCAGCCTGCAAGGAAGCTGCCGCTGAGCCATGCAGAAAGGCCTGCAGCACTTGGCAGGGAGCCTTCGGCTGTGGACAGCTTGCCCTCTGCCAAGCCTCGGAGGAGCTCATGGACGATGGGGCCTGCAGCGTTTTCCATGGGAGAGCACTGGGGGCCCAAAGGCTCCCCTGTGCCTTCCGAGCCCCTTCCCACCCACAGGCCCTTGGCACCCACTCTGTTGCCAGAGGGAAGTCCTAAGCAGGGCTCTCGAGCTTGTGCAGCCAGAGTGCCTCCTGCTTGGAAATGGCCTCAGGAACTCATTTGAAGTGAGGCTGCTCCCATGCTTGGCAGCCAGCAGATGGTGCCATCGCTCCACCAAAAAACTCTCTGCTTTGCCTTCAGCCCTGGCTCGCCCTGCTGAGCTCTCTCTGCCTCAAGCAGAAACTCCAGTGTGCGTCCAGCCTACAGAAAGCAGAGTGCCTTTGCCTGAGCACTGCTATGCTGTGGCAGCACCCTGAAGGCCTCCCAGGGCCTTCTCTGCCCTAACCCAGTCGTGCCATTCGGCCCAGGCGGGGAGCAAAGTTCCCCCTTGGCAGGGCTCAGCGTGGGGCCTGTGTGTGGTTTCAGGGCTGGGAAAGGGCAGATCCTGAAGCTGGGTGCCCTCCTGTGAATGGGGCCTGCTGGGCAGAGCCGGCATGCCCTGGTTGGGATGTAGGAGATCTGGGGCCTTCAAGCTGCGTGCACATCCCCTCTCTGGCTGCCCCTCTGGCTGCCCCTCTTGCTTCTTCTCTGCTGCCAAGCCTCTCACACCACACGTGCGTCTCATTGGAAGGAGCAGGCTGCTTGCCATTCTTGGGCAGGGAATCTTCCCACACGCCTCGTTTCCTCGAAGGGGAGTGCACACTGACCCAGAGCCTCCAGAGGATCTGCCGTCTCTCCAGCCACAAAGGCCTGTAGCCGAGTCCATGACAGCCTGTGGCATGGAGGGCTTCTGTGGCAGAGGGCCATGCTTCCCTGGCAGGGGCTCCTTCTCACACTGCTTTCCGTGGGGAAACACTGCGTGTGCCAAGGCTCTCCTGTGTGCACAAAATCTCTCCCCAGTGCCTGAGGTGCAGGGAATCCTCTTTGGACACAGAGCAATGTTCTGGGCAGACCTCCCATGCTGGGAGAGCCTCCACTTCCCCAACTGTCCAACTGCCTCAGGAACACACTTCTAGGGAGTGTGGGTCTAACAGGCAGAAGGGCCCGAGGGAGGAACGTGGATGGCAGGCCAAAGCCACTGTGCTGAGCATTCCCCCGGCAAGTCCCAGCTGAAGGCTCTGTGCACCAGGCTCAAGCTGGAATGAGCCTGTAGCCTGGCCTCCAGTCCCAGGCTTTCCCTGGGCACTGCTAGTTTGGGACCCATCCCAGGCTCAGCCAGGCCTCCCTAGGGCCTGTGCTGGCCTAGGAAACTGCCAGCCAGCAGGACCTCGACAGAGCACAGTTCATGCGAGCAGGCCCCAGGGTGTTGCCTGTGTGTGTCTTGCACTGCTGGGAAGCTGCGGGTCCAGAGGCTGTGTGTGCACGTGGCCACTGGGGCCTGAGCACAAGACAGGCATGACCCCACTTGCAAGCAGGACTCCTGCCACCTCTTTGCTGCCTGCCACACGCCCTCGCTGCCTGCACTGTCTTCACTGCTGGCAGGCCTCTGTGTGCACAGGCCAGTCTCCGCCAAGGAAACAGGGGGCTTGCTCTCCCCTTGCTAGGAGCTCCTCCTACAGCACTCTGGACCAGGGCACACACGCCCCTGGACCAGCAGCCTGCAAGGAAGCTGCCGCTGAGCCATGCAGAAAGGCCTGCAGCACTTGGCAGGGAGCCTTCGGCTGTGGACAGCTTGCCCTCTGCCAAGCCTCGGAGGAGCTCATGGACGATGGGGCCTGCAGCGTTTTCCATGGGAGAGCACTGGGGGCCCAAAGGCTCCCCTGTGCCTTCCGAGCCCCTTCCCACCCACAGGCCCTTGGCACCCACTCTGTTGCCAGAGGGAAGCCCTAAGCAGGACTCTCGAGCCTGTGCAGCCAGAGTGCCTCCTGCTTGGAAATGGCCTCAGGAACTCATTTGAAGTGAGGCTGCTCCCATGCTTGGCAGCCAGCAGATGGTGCCATCGCTCCACCAAAAAACTCTCTGCTTTGCCTTCAGCCCTGGCTCGCCCTGCTGAGCTCTCTCTGCCTCAAGCAGAAACTCCAGTGTGCGTCCAGCCTACAGAAAGCAGAGTGCCTTTGCCTGAGCACTGCTATGCTGTGGCAGCACCCTGAAGGCCTCCCAGGGCCTTCTCTGCCCTAACCCAGTCGTGCCATTCGGCCCAGGCGGGGAGCAAAGTTCCCCCTTGGCAGGGCTCAGCGTGGGGCCTGTGTGTGGTTTCAGGGCTGGGAAAGGGCAGATCCTGAAGCTGGGTGCCCTCCTGTGAATGGGGCCTGCTGGGCAGAGCCGGCATGCCCTGGTTGGGATGTAGGAGATCTGGGGCCTTCAAGCTGCGTGCACATCCCCTCTCTGGCTGCCCCTCTGGCTGCCCCTCTTGCTTCTTCTCTGCTGCCAAGCCTCTCACACCACACGTGCGTCTCATTGGAAGGAGCAGGCTGCTTGCCATTCTTGGGCAGGGAATCTTCCCACATGCCTCGTTTCCTCGAAGGGGAGTGCACACTGACCCAGAGCCTCCAGAGGATCTGCCGTCTCTCCAGCCACAAAGGCCTGTAGCCGAGTCCATGACAGCCTGTGGCATGGAGGGCTTCTGTGGCAGAGGGCCATGCTTCCCTGGCAGGGGCTCCTTCTCACACTGCTTTCCGTGGGGAAACACTGCGTGTGCCAAGGCTCTCCTGTGTGCACAAAATCTCTCCCCAGTGCCTGAGGTGCAGGGAATCCTCTTTGGACACAGAGCAATGTTCTGGGCAGACCTCCCATGCTGGGAGAGCCTCCACTTCCCCAACTGTCCAACTGCCTCAGGAACACACTTCTAGGGAGTGTGGGTCTAACAGGCAGAAGGGCCCGAGTGAGGAACGTGGATGGCAGGCCAAAGCCACTGTGCTGAGCATTCCCCCGGCAAGTCCCAGCTGAAGGCTCTGTGCACCAGGCTCAAGCTGGAATGAGCCTGTAGCCTGGCCTCCAGTCCCAGGCTTTCCCTGGGCACTGCTAGTTTGGGACCCATCCCAGGCTCAGCCAGGCCTCCCTAGGGCCTGTGCTGGCCTAGGAAACTGCCAGCCAGCAGGACCTCGACAGAGCACAGTTCATGCGAGCAGGCCCCAGGGTGTTGCCTGTGTGTGTCTTGCACTGCTGGGAAGCTGCGGGTCCAGAGGCTGTGTGTGCACGTGGCCACTGGGGCCTGAGCACAAGACAGGCATGACCCCACTTGCAAGCAGGACTCCTGCCACCTCTTTGCTGCCTGCCACACGCCCTCGCTGCCTGCACTGTCTTCACTGCTGGCAGGCCTCTGTGTGCACAGGCCAGTCTCCGCCAAGGAAACAAGGGGCTTGCTCTCCCCTTGCTAGGAGCTCCTCCTACAGCACTCTGGACCAGGGCACACACGCCCCTGGACCAGCAGCCTGCAAGGAAGCTGCCGCTGAGCCATGCAGAAAGGCCTGTAGCACTTGGCAGGGAGCCTTCGGCTGTGGACAGCTTGCCCACTGCCCAGCCTCGGAGCAGTTCGTGGATGCTGGGGCCTGCAGCGTTGTCCATGGGAGAGCACTGGGGGCTCAAAGGCTCCCCTGTGCCTTCCGAGCCCCTTCCCACCCACAGGCCCTTGGCACCCACTCTGTTGCCAGAGGGAAGTCCTAAGCAGGGCTCTCGAGCTTGTGCAGCCAGAGTGCCTCCTGCTTGGAAATGGCCTCAGGAACTCATTTGAAGTGAGGCTGCTCCCATGCTTGGCAGCCAGCAGATGGTGCCATCGCTCCACCAAAAAACTCTCTGCTTTGCCTTCAGCCCTGGCTCGCCCTGCTGAGCTCTCTCTGCCTCAAGCAGAAACTCCAGTGTGCGTCCAGCCTACAGAAAGCAGAGTGCCTTTGCCTGAGCACTGCTATGCTGTGGCAGCACCCTGAAGGCCTCCCAGGGCCTTCTCTGCCCTAACCCAGTCGTGCCATTCGGCCCAGGCGGGGAGCAAAGTTCCCCCTTGGCAGGGCTCAGCGTGGGGCCTGTGTGTGGTTTCAGGGCTGGGAAAGGGCAGATCCTGAAGCTGGGTGCCCTCCTGTGAATGGGGCCTGCTGGGCAGAGCCGGCATGCCCTGGTTGGGATGTAGGAGATCTGGGGCCTTCAAGCTGCGTGCACATCCCCTCTCTGGCTGCCCCTCTGGCTGCCCCTCTTGCTTCTTCTCTGCTGCCAAGCCTCTCACACCACACGTGCGTCTCATTGGAAGGAGCAGGCTGCTTGCCATTCTTGGGCAGGGAATCTTCCCACACGCCTCGTTTCCTCGAAGGGGAGTGCACACTGACCCAGAGCCTCCAGAGGAGCTGCCGTCTCTCCAGCCACAAAGGCCTATAGCCGAGTCCATGACAGCCTGTGGCATGGAGGGCTTCTGTGGCAGAGGGCCATGCTTCCCTGGCAGGGGCTCCTTCTCACACTGCTTTCCGTGGGGAAACACTGCATGTGCCAAGGCTCTCCTGTGTGCACAAAATCTCTCCCCAGTGCCTGAGGTGCAGGGAATCCTCTTTGGACACAGAGCAATGTTCTGGGCAGACCTATCATGCTGGGAGAGCCTCCACTTCCCCAACTGTCCAACTGCCTCAGGAACACACTTCTAGGGAGTGTGGGTCTAACAGGCAGAAGGGCCCGAGTGAGGAACGTGGATGGCAGGCCAAAGCCACTGTGCTGAGCATTCGCCCGGCAAGTCCCAGCTGAAGGCTCTGTGCACCAGGCTCCAGCCTGAATGAGCCTGTAGCCTGGCCTCCAGTCCCAGGCTTTCCCTGGGCACTGCTAGTTTGGGACCCATCCCAGGCTCAGCCAGGCCTCCCTAGGGCCTGTGCTGGCCTAGGCCACTGCCAGCCAGCAGGACCTCGACAGAGCACAGTTCATGCGAGCAGGCCCCAGGGTGTTGCCTGTGTGTGTCTTGCACTGCTGGGAAGCTGCGGGTCCAGAGGCTGTGTGTGCACGTGGCCACTGGGGCCTGAGCACAAGACAGGCATGACCCCACTTGCAAGCAGGACTCCTGCCACCTCTTTGCTGCCTGCCACACGCCCTCGCTGCCTGCACTGTCTTCACTGCTGGCAGGCCTCTGTGTGCACAGGCCAGTCTCCGCCAAGGAAACAAGGGGCTTGCTCTCCCCTTGCTAGGAGCTCCTCCTACAGCACTCTGGACCAGGGCACACACGCCCCTGGACCAGCAGCCTGCAAGGAAGCTGCCGCTGAGCCATGCAGAAAGGCCTGCAGCACTTGGCAGGGAGCCTTCGGCTGTGGACAGCTTGCCCTCTGCCAAGCCTCGGAGGAGCTCATGGACGATGGGGCCTGCAGCGTTTTCCATGGGAGAGCACTGGGGGCCCAAAGGCTCCCCTGTGCCTTCCGAGCCCCTTCCCACCCACAGGCCCTTGGCACCCACTCTGTTGCCAGAGGGAAGTCCTAAGCAGGGCTCTCGAGCTTGTGCAGCCAGAGTGCCTCCTGCTTGGAAATGGCCTCAGGAACTCATTTGAAGTGAGGCTGCTCCCATGCTTGGCAGCCAGCAGATGGTGCCATCGCTCCACCAAAAAACTCTC